>NW_018164464.1:1579275-1594479 GCF_001263595.1 Phalaenopsis equestris
CAACAACAATAACAAGCCTTTATCCCACTAAGTGGTGTCGGATTCTTCCATTTTAAACTAAAATCATGATTTAGTAAATCTCAAGTGAAGTAAAATTTAAGTCATTCACACCACTTCCCCCTCATTACACCTTTTCTTCTCCTTCATTTATATCCTAAATCTTGAAAATATGTGAAAATTAGTTAATTACAATTTAACCAAATTGAACATCTAACATGCCAAAAAATTTTGAGGGATTTACAGACTTAACATTTAGAATTCACATACTTAACATTTAAACTTTGTTATTTACAACATATAGCTCTCGACTAATTCCGTTAACCGGTTCGCTGAACCCTCAACAAAAGAAGTTGATTAAGACAAAATGCTTGTCAGACACTCGCTCGACAAAACAGGGCCAACAGAATCAGGCACTCGTTGGATACCCATTGTAAGAGGCTGATTAGAATCAAGGATAAGAGTTATTTTACAGGGACATTTACATACATACCATAGAATTCTTATGCATTTACATATGTGATACCTAGATAATGATATTTACATGCACACCGCTCAAATGTCTAACATTACATAAAAAATACGACCATCTTTGTCTTTTTAAAAGTAAAATACACCTTTTCACACATGGGTTTATGACACTAAAGTGTTGTAAGTTTAAAATATCAAACTTAGTGTGTTAGACACATAAATACATGAGAGTTTTGTGGTATTTATGTTAAATATGTGCCGGACGAAGATTAGGTATGAAAAATGTAAAACATAATGTCTACACACTGTGTATGTAAATACTTTTTTTTTATGATTCATCACCACCACAATTCACTAAATCCTACCAGTAGCCAGCCAAAAAGATACTCAACATCCTCCATAACACCACCTTCTAAAACAACAAGCATTATCCTCAAGCTGCATAGCCCAATACAAACCACAGCATCAACATCAATATATAGTAACATTTACATACATACCACTCAATTCCTATGTATTTACAAATCTAACACCCAAGCTTCAATTTTAACATATATGCCACATGAACTGTGCATGAAAAGCTGTATTTCAGATCAAAGAAAAAGAAAATTAACTCAAGTTAGCAAATTTACCTCAGCAACCTCAACGATCCCAGCCTTCTCGAACAAATGAGCTAGCTTCTCGCTATCCACATCATAAGGCAGATTCCCCACGAAGAGCTTAGCTTCCTCTGGAGGCTCGGGGAAAGAATCATCCCCTTCCTCCTCCAAATCCCCCTCATTAATTCCCTTATCGCCCCCAGCTATCACCGCATCCACACCCCCCTTCACTCCTCGATTCCCCCCTTCCCATTCCGAAAACCCATCCTCCGGCCCTTCCCCGTCCAGCAACCCAAACCCTTCATTCTCGCCTTCCCACTCGATGTCCTCTTCCTCGTCGCCAATCTCCTCCTCCTCATCCTGGCGCGCCCAATCGGAGGTCCGGGCTACGAAAGAAACCACCGAAGGAACCTTTCTTTTTGCTAGGCAAAGCCGGGAAGAAGAGCAGGAGAGTCGGAGGAAACAAGTAGGTTTTGCGGGGAAGGGAATGAGAGAGTGGGAGGAGGACTTGGATCCGAAGGGAGCTGAGAGATTTGCGAGATAGAGGCCGGATATGGCGGGCTTGAGCACTGGAGCGGCCGCCATGGGTGAAGCTAGAAGTGGGGCGATGATAGCTGAGGAGGAGGAAGAGGATAAGAGGGAGAAAGGGTGGATGTATTTTTAAAGGATAATAATTTAATAATTTAGCTATTTTTTTATTCATTATTATTGAAATTAACTATTAAAATTGGCAAAAAATAAGGTTTTTTTTTTTTAATGAGAGCGATTTAAATATATTACATTATGAACATTAAAATAGATATATTTAACATTTAGATTTTATTATTTGCACATATAGCACTTGAAAACATCAATATAAATTTACAAATAACACTTATCGTAATTTCTAGTCGCAACATTGTACCGTCACACACTTTGTCACCAAAGTTCGCACACTTTTGAAATTGCCTTCGAATAAGTCATCACTTTACATCCGGACTCCAGACTTGCATCCAACAAGTGATTCGAAAGATTCGTGAATGAAACTAGCAAAGTACTAGATTTTTAAATAATAAAATTTAGAAGTTAAATGTATAAATCTTAAAATTTTGAGTGTTATACCACTCTTTTATTTGATTTATATCGAGTTTGATTCATTGATAATTGTAATATTATGATCGTAACATAACAAAAGTATAATGTCCTACCGTTTCATTATAAAACTCATATTATGTTGATAAATATGATTAGCATCAATAGCACAAATACAAATAGTAAGCAAATTAACTAATCTTATGTCTTAAGTATTATGAATCGGGCTTTTTCTTTCCTTTTAATAGAGAAGTTCATGTACCATGATATTAAGAGAAAATAAAGTATTGATCTATTTAACGAACAAAAGGCTCATTTAATTCAAGGGACATACGCATGCATGCCTTATAATTATTGTTTCTTTGCTTATCTAACCCTTAAATTTTCATATTTACATTATGATAAATTCTTTTAGGACGTAAGATCTCATTACGTCTGTGGGTTTATACAACTTGGAGAAGACCTGTATAGAGAATGTTAAAGAAATGGATAGAGGTATTCTACAGACCCGGATTCGTTGTATCTATGTTGATCTTCCTTCGATAAGACGAAGGAGAGGATTTAATCTCCTACTAAAAATAACAGTGAGAGAGAGAAAAAGTTAGAGATCCCAGAGCCTCTCCTCTCAACCTCTCCCCATTTCAATACATAAAGAGAGAAATGTATAAAATTATGAATTGTATGGTACAAAACCTATCCGCAGTGTCTTGCTGAAAGGGTTGTGATGTAAATGTCAAACAGTTTATAAATAATGATGAAGCATATATCAATCCCTTCAACGTTAATCCTCACTTTGATTTTTTGTCAATCTTGAGGAAAAATGAATGAGCCAAACAGGCAAGTTTGAAGAGCATCGTAGCTCCTAGTTGGATGATATTTAGCACTTTCAAATAATGAGTTCAATCCGGCAGGTCAGTCTAGTAGGTGGATTCAATGAATCTGGTTGAGGTATACGGTGTGTCTAATGACTGTCTCAGAATCATGTTGTTTTTAGGATATCCATTAGTCGAGAATTGGTCTCAGAATCGGTTCAAGATAGATTTGGGTGACATATCACAAGATATTTTTAACATATCTATAGTGATAAAACTGTGAATTGATAGTGCTCTGATATGTGGAAAATATGTGATACTTTGTCTAAAATTTTATTGCATGTGTATCAATTATTTGTTATTATTTATGCTTATTCAAGTACTTTATGTGCAAATTACATGATGCAGGTAATTATGAGAGCTTAAAGATGCATTAGTCTGATATTAGAGTGAAATGGAAGAAAGCAACTTCAACACAGATCCAACGACGTTTGAATCCAGTTTACCTAGAGTGGCATCAAGGAAACATATTGGGCAACTATGAACCACCCAAGCGCCCAGCACGACGCACCCAACAAAGCGCCTGACACTTTGGCTACCATAGATGGGGCACCAAAGCAGCCCCTCCCAACACTGGTGCGCCTTGTGCCAAGGAGGCCTCCTACTGGAACCAAGCCACAATTCCTTAAATGAGCATGTTATTCTTAATCTATGAAGGGAAAGTCAGAGAAATTGTGAGGGGATCTATGAGAGACGATTCTAGAGGACTGTCTAGAAGAGTTAGTTATCATCACTAAATCAGGAAAAGACTGGAGAATGAATTAGCAGCTTAAGGGTCTAGCTTTTTCTGGTCTTTCTTTCTCAATTATGTACTTTATTTACTTTGATTAATACAATGTGTTTTTTATTGTTCCACAGCATTTGTCACTAATTATTTTTTCTCATGTCATCTGCTTTGGTAAATATATGTTTTAGGGCTTATTTCGATGTATGTGAGTTGTATGAAATTTTATTATGGCACTATTTTATCCGTTAAATATTCATTTACAATCAATCTGGTCAATTGAATTGTTAAAATTCAATGTGAACTTTGAGTTTCAGAAAAATCTTTAGTGGAGCAACGATGACAAAACTCATTAACTAAGAGAATATTAATATTGCTTTTGGATTAGTGTTATCTTATAAGGAAATACTCAGTTTTCGTGATTTCATTAGATTTAGGGGACTAAAGTGGTTTAATGTTCTAACTTTTTTTTATTTCCGCCAAGCGGAGTTAAGAAAGGAAATTATCCTTGATAGTCCCGTTAAATTTGTCACTTTGTAAACCCTAGGCTTTTAGGATCCAAATCAGGAGAGATAACCTCAATTCCTTGATTCACCACTCACATTTAAACTATTTTTCGAGTTGGGTTCAAGTCAATCAATTCAATCGTTTATTATTTGGGTCGAACCTAAATCCGACCCGCCGACTCGAATTGACACCCCTGGCTCTAATCTTAAATTCTCAATGATTACAAATCATTATTATTAAATAAATAGTAATAAATAAAAAATTTAAAAATAAATTAAAAAATAAAAAAAAAAAAAAAAACATACATTCAGCATTTTATTTATATATTCAAAATAGCAATCTTCAATTCTCGAAGTTTCTGCGAAGAGGCAAAGCCGATGAGTGCAAATGCAATTAGAAATTGGGGCTTTAGGATTTTGTAATAGGTAATGTACTTATATAACATATATTAATATAGGATATTTAAAATTATAAATATATTAATTACTTGGTATTAGAATTTTCATATGTAATTATTTATATTGATATAGGATATATAAAAATCATAAATATATTTTTATTTTTACTAAATTAATAAAATTATAATTATTTTTAATTTATATTTATAATTTTTATATATAATTATTTTAAATTAAATTTTCTTATTCGAATAATAACGAGTTGAGCATGATTGAACATATGTCTGCTCATTTTTGGCTCGATTATAAACCGAGCTCAAAAAAGTTACTCATGTTCGGCTCATTTGGTTATCAAACGAAACGAACACGAGCTTCATGACGAACCGAACATGAGTTGTTTGCAAAAAGAGCTTTAGGGACAACCCTTGTTTGGGGTATCACACATGGAAGGCCCTAAATTTCACTTAGCTAATTTTCTTGAATTATGTGATACTTTTCAATAAAATGGTATCTCTAACGATGATATTAGAGATTTAGAGTTTACTTAATTAATAATAATATTATTTAATTATTATTTTTAAAAAAAGTTGGACTTTAGTCCTCAATTATAGGGATTAAACACAGTTCTTCTCAAGGTTCAAAAAATTGAACCGGACTAGGCATTGAACCAGTAGAAGAGGTGGTTCAAGGTTCAACGGTTAAACCCGAGTTGAACCAAGCGTCATGAATATATATAAACAAAAAATTAAATATCACTTAGATGACATAAAATTTTACCAAAGGCCAACAAGAGAGAAACATAACAAAGAAAAATATAAAAGCGTAAAAAAATAAAAAAGTAATAGACAAATAGGCATGCATATTTCACAAAAGCTGAAAAGACGTTGAAGTTGTGAATGATTTTAGAGCAAGAAGTATTTTTCTTGATATCAAAAAATTCAAATTATTCTTCATGATTTCTAATAAAAAAACGACAAAGTATAAAAAATTATAATTTAATCAGTTGATTGGTTCGATTGTCGATTCTAACTGATTGATCTATTCAATTGTCGGTTCCAGCCGGTTCTTTTCGGTTTGATACGGAACCAATTTTCAGCCCAACCAGAATCAAACCACCGGCCGATTCACATTCGAACCGGTTGAACCAGCCAGTTTGATCCAGCTTTCAAAATTTTGGTTCCATCCTTCATAATTTCTAATAAAAATGTGACATAATATAAAAAATTATACTTTAATCAGTTGATTGGTTCGATTGTCGATTCTAACCGATTGATCGATTCAATCGTCGGTTCCAGCCGGTTCTTTTAGGTTTGGTGCGGAACCAATTTTCAGCCCAATCAGAATCAAACCACCAGCCGATTCACATTCGAACCGGTTGAAACAGCCAGTTCGATCCAGCTTTTAAAATGTTGGTTCCATTGATTAAAATAGTTGGCGGCCATATAAACATCATATCATCAAACTAAGAAAATAAATAAATATATTATATATAAAATAATAATTAAATGATAATAAGCACATAAATCTATGGTTTGATGATTAGAATAAATGTCTTAAAATTATCACATAATGAGATGGTATCACCATAGGCTCTTGATAAAATGTATAAAACTATAATAAAACAAACTTTTTGTTTTATAAATATACATCAACAAGCTTTCATCCCATTAAGTGATTTAACTATAAACAAAAAAAAATAAATTATAAATTATAAAATACAATTTAATTTAATAGAGGAAAATTTACATACATACCTCTCAATTCCCATGTATTTACATATCTAAGAACTAAACTTCAATTTTGACACGTCGCTTCATGTGTTTCACTTTCTAAAAGTTAAAATGACGGTATATTTCATGTAATACGAAAGATTTGAGTGATTTAATGTAAAAATAAAAATAAAAAATTGATTTTAGAAATATAAATACAATCAATGATAAATTTAAATGATTTTGAATATAAGCAACAAAGATAAAAGATGCATTATAAAATACATAATCTAGTTTAACAAAAATATAATTAAGAAACAAAGAAGATATATCAAAGAAAATATGAAAAAAATAAAATATATTAGAACATAATGATTATTGCAATATGGATGGATGGATAAGTAAAAACACAGCACAAGTTTAATTATTTCCCTTTTTTTGAAAGAAAAACAAGTGTTGATAAGCCACTGTTATTTTACTGAACGAATTAAAAAAGAAAATTCCTATCTTCAACTTATAGGGTTAAATACATGATGATACAATATATTTCAATGGAATATCATACATACCAGAACTATAGTCACAATCTAACTTAACCACAGTTATTGGCTTCTCAATCACCTCATCCGTTTCTGCTTTCTATTATTTGTTGAAAAGAAAAGAGATGAGTTAGAAACTCCTCTGGCTCCTCTCCCTCTTCAACTACCTGCAAAAAGAGAAAAACACAAGCATAACCCGTGTTACAAGCCGGTAAACCTCGACTAATGAGACAATGGGTCGATTCGATGAAATTTTTTCATAATTTTGATTTTCTTATAGCTACCACATTTTCGCTAAGCTATGGATTTTTATCACCACTTTTAGAAATTTCGATAGTAGGTAGTGGTTATTTATAACCACATCTGTTTGATTGTTGTACAACAAGGGTAACCTACGTGAATCTTTTTTCTCCATTGTGTCCTATTCAGTGTCATATTCTCATTTAATTCTATTAAATTTTAATAATTTTTTATGCAAGTTCTTTTTAGGTCTTTATCTACATTTCTTAACGTAAGTCGAATCTAATCAACGGATGGTCGATGTTTAATATGACCAAATCATCTAAAATGACTCTCACTAATGTTGTTTGCCAATGGAGCTACACCAACCCTTTTAGAGATGTATTCATTTCGCATTGTCTCTTAAGCATAAAACCACTCATTCACCTAAGCATTCTCATCTCAGCAACACTTAATTAAGTTTAAGCTTCACTTTTAAAGCCCAACATTCTACGACATAAAGCATTGCAGGTCTCACCGCCATTTTATAAAATTTTCCTTTAAATCTAAGCGGTACTTTTCTATCACACAGTAGGCCTAATGCATTCCTCCACTTCAACCATCCAACTCGAATACTACTAATAACATCCCCATCCATATCACAGTCACTTTGAACAACAAAACTGAGATATTTAAAATGTTTACTCCTTCTAATGATTTGATCACTCATTGTTAAAGCTCTACCACTAAATCTACTACTACTAAAATTACAATCTATATATTCATTTTTAGATCAATTCAAATAAACGACTTTAGATTCTAAAGTAGACTTTCATAATTCTAGTTTTCCTGAACTCTTTCTCTAATCTTATCAACAAGAATGATATTATAGCGAAAAGCAGACACCAAGTTACATCCTCCTGTAAATGTGATAGCTATAAGAAAATAGGAAGATTTACATACATAGCACTCAATTCCTATGTTTTCATATATATAAAACACCAAAATTTAAATTTTTACATAAGTACCACAATCGCTAGGCATAAAAATGTGTATTTAATTATTTAAAAGTTAAAATAGTGTTATTTTTTAAGTGATATGAATGATTTAGGTGCTAAAAGTATAAAAATGTGGTATGTTTATAAATTCTCCAAGAAAATGTTGCCCAACTTTTCTAAAATAAAGTCTATAAGATTCATAACAGCTTTCAAAATGGGGTTTTCAAAGATTAAATTTATAACTACTTTTGGTTTCACAGACAGCCGAAGCTAAAACCAAAGAGACCCAAAAATAAACTTTAGAACTATTAAAAACAAGATTAAGGATTTGTTTGAAGCAGTTGTTGATAATTTATAACTGCTGATAAGCAGATTATTCTGATAATCTGCAGATTATCAGAATAAGCTGGCTTGTTACTTGGGACAACTTATTCAGAATAGCTTACTGACAGTTGTTGTTGGATAAATGATCATTCGACCCCTGTTTTCAATGTAAGAATGTGAAAAACAAAATTTAGCTGTTAGATATGTAAATTCATAAGAATTGAGTGGTATTCAAAGTTGAATGCCTAAGCAAGGATCACCCTTAAAATTCTTAATGGCGTCTAGGTTAACAAGACGTGCACGGTACTGAGAAATATCCTCAAAAAATCATTATAAATGAAAAAGAAATTGCCGCTACGGGTTCTTCTCATATTGAAATCAGTAAAATTCCATTCGTTCAATCATACAAAATAAATTTTGAATGTAGAAGCAAGTTTCGAAGTGGAAGCAGACCTAGACTCTAATTAGAAAGAGAAAACAATCTGTGGCGAGAAAGCAAAGACATGAACAACGGGGGCGGAACCGAAGTTGAGAGCGGAATAAGAGATCTCCTAGAGGAAGACGATGTCAGGTGATATGTCGAACTCGATTCACCGCCGCAACCACTCAAAGCACGGCATCACATCGCCGGACATGGAGAATTTCGAGGTAAAAGAAATCGCCGAAGCCGGGAGCTACCGAGTCTGCAAGGATTTCGAACAAGAGGGAGGAAGGAGAAGTTGCAGCTGTCTACGAGGATGTCGAGAGACGCGATCAAGAGAGACGAGGTACGCAATCGATCGAGAGAGATGAGGGCGAAGGAGAGGGCGAGCAAAAGGTGAGGACTGAGGAGCACGGGAGGAATACGCGAGAATGGAGAAGCAGGATGCGGGGTCGATCCCGCGTCCCTGTCTCTTAACAAAATAGCGAACGTCATTTGGGTGTGGTTCCAAAACGTTGGACAGTCGCAGTATTCAAATACTGCGGCGGCATTTTGAAAACGCAGCCGCACCCCAATAAGCTGCCCCAAACGAGCCCTAAAATAATAAAAATGCAAACACAGTTCCATCAGAAATTAAAATTAATATGTAAATATTAATAAACAAGGGGCATTTACAAACATACCACTCAATTCCTATCTATTTAAATATATAATACCCAAAACTTCCTTTTTACATTTATGCCACCAAAATCTTTCATATAACGTGAGAAATACAACTTCTAACTTTTTAAATGTAAAGTACACATTTTCATATATAGGTAAGGTGGCATATATGTAAAAATTGAAATACGGGAGTTAGATATGTAAATACATAGAATTGAGTGGGATGTAAGTTTCCCAAGAAAAAATTGTATTTGTAGTCAATTTTCTCCTTTAAATGTCACAAAATCAATCTAGAATTCATTGCCTAAATGCCATTTAAAATGGCCTCCTGATTGCTCCAATGGTTGACAATTTTGCTCTTCTACGCGTTTTCCACGCCACATACTTGAAGACCACCTTTCAAAATTCCAAAATTGCAATTTTATTTTCTTGTCATGAATCTAAACATTTCTAATCCCTATATCATGAATGATCATCTTAACTATATTTCTTTATTTTGATGCCATATAATTAGGAAGGAGGAGGAAAATGGCTGATAGAAGAGAAGGGACAATGAAAATTCTCTTTAGCTATAGAGAGAAAGAAGAAAAGAAGAACAAAAATGAATAAAGCACAAGGTTTAAGAAAAGGAAGAAGGGATTTTTACATATCAACAACACAAAATATTTAATATAACATTTTAATCACCTAAATTTCGAATATAACATTTTAACCACTTTTTCCTTTCAGCCATCATCCTAAACTCACTTATGAAGTTTTGAGCGAAGATTTTAGATGGTTAAAATGTTATATTTAAGATTGTGAGTAATTAAAATATTATGTTTAAAGTTTGGGTGAGTAAGATGCTATATTAAATGTTTTGGGTGGTTGGTATGTAAAAATCCCAACAAGAAAGCATGTTTTTATTCCAAAAATATTGCTTTCAATTACATGATCCTTGGATCTCTGTATATAGTGAAAGATTATAAAAAACAAAACTAAATACTTTATTCTAATCCCCCCCCCCCCCCCCATAGAATTTATTTTACATTGATACCCAGAAGAAACTAAATTTGGAGAAGAAGCTTGTTCTGATCAGTCAAAATTAGCAGGACATACATAAGCCATCAAAAGCACTGGTCAAGGCCAAACAGGTTGGATATGTCCAGACTCTTTTCTTAATTTTATCCAAAAGGAGTTTACTCAGTCAATTTTATTTTATTGTCTTATACAACGAACTTGCCAAATTTGGATTCCAAGGAAGGTTTGAAAGAAAATTTCTTCTAGTCAACTCGACCAAATAAAAAATTTGTTAGGTTCTTCAAAGGGATAGGCTGTCTCTCTGTTATTCTGTTCTTATCCATTAATGAAAAAAACGACTTTTTGCACATTAACGCCATATTGAATATGTAATAAGATCAGCAATGGCACATGCGGACCAGGAAAAAAATGCAATTTTCTACTATAACCCAATCTCTTAGAAAAAAAAAGATACATTCCACACAATTCTTATGTATTTACATATCCAATGCTTAAACTTTTGAATTTACATTTATAACACTTCGGTGTGATAAACCAACCCATGAAAAAGTGTATTTTACTCTTAAAAAGTAGGTGAGACTGGTAATTTTAATGTAATATTAAATATTTGAGTGCTATGCATGTAAATATTAAAGTTTGGGAGCTAGATATGTAAATACATAAGAATTGTGTGGTATGTAAATGGCCCCCAAAAAAAATCCTGAGTTAATTGCACAAATACTCATAAGGAACCTATCAACACTAATTTTGCATTTAGATTTGCGCTCATTTGATACAAGTTTCTAAAAATGTCAGCATATGAGCATAACCTCAATGTTGAAATTAATAGGGATGATACATAAATAGTGATTTAAACACTAAAACTTACAAATAAAAAACCCTCTTTTCAAATTCTCATTCAAATATAAAATGCCATGATAAAACAAATCTAAACCCACATTTTTCATTTTGATCAAAATTTCAATGATTTGATCGTGGCTAGCATAGATTCATTGCGTGAGCATGTAAAAATTGAAATTTTGGTGTTTGATATGTAAAGTTCACTGGAATTCAGTAGTATGCATGCAGATCTTAAAAAAATTATCTGGAAGCTAGTTTTGTAAATAACACTATTCTGAATGCCATGCAATTAACTATCCCTTTCTTCTCCATTCTTTCCTAACAAAGTGTGAAGAATCTCAACATGCCAAGCTAGAGTGCTTACCCTGCCCATTAAAAAAAAAAGGATACCTAAGAAACTAATCTACCCTTTCTTCTCCATTCTTTCCTAACAAAGTGTGAAAAATCTCAACATGCCAAGCTAGAGAGTGCTTACCCTGCCCATTAAAATAAAAAAAGGATACCTAAGAAACTAATCTTAGGCAGCTAGCTTTATCTTTTGTCTTCTAAAGAGAACAACAGTTCAATTATAAGGGTCTGTGTTGTAATGGATTTAAATGGGTTTAACTTAAATTTTGCCGGACAGCACAAAAACAGCTCTTTTAAATCCCGGATTCCATAAAAACAGCTCTTTTAAATCCCGGATTCCATAAATCCGATTTCTTCTTAGTTTTCTTTTCAGTTTTGCTATAATTCCTGCACTTGGGCGATTTACTAAAGCACCTAAAATCGTTAACAAAAAGCCTCCGAGTTGCTGTAACGTACTCAGTTCAAACTTTACTGTGTAAATTGATCACGCAGACTCGGGTGTAGGAACATCCATGAAGCAAATAGAAAATAAAAAAAATCCATGAAGCAAATAGAAAAAAAAAAAAAAAACAAGAGATTCATACCTGTACATTAAAACGAACTGGAAGCCCCATTTGATCAAGAAAATCGGTGGTGATCTTCTCCCAATCAGCTTCGCCATGAGCTTCTTCTTTCCTTGATTCGAAAAAGGTGCTAACTTTAACTGGATCGCTATTCCTTCCTAGCCACACATAGAGGATGTTTGTCGTCTGCCTCCTCCTGCAAGAACTTGAAGAATTTGGTGCCAGCAGCATGAACACGGAGCTCGAATCAAGTGCCCCGCCATGAATTTCTTCTACCTTTTCCATTCCAGGCCACTTGAAAAGAAAAGGGTGACTTAAGAAACAGCAATCGCTGGTACTAATGTCGTCCTCAACCTCGGTGGTACCCAAACGCACTGAATCGGACTCGACTTCCATCTCCGAACGCAGTAACAGAAGAAAGGACGGGGCAGATCCACTTCTGCGAACTGCATGAGACTGCGAAGGCACTGTCATGTAAGGTTCCTTTTCCTTGCCCTTCCTAGGGTGCAGAGGAGGCAGCTTGGAAGTATGGTTTAAAGGTAGCAGAACCTTCAGCAATTCAGCCACAGGGGAGCGCGACGGAGAGGAATTGTAACCGTCAGATGAAGAAGTTGAGGCGGGAGAGAAGGTTGTGACACTCGAAGCAGTTTCAGCCGACAGGGATGAAGGAGTGTACGAGCTCGGCTCGCCGTCTTCTTCATCATTTGTTTCCTGCTTACTCGGGGCCACAGTCTCCGGCAAGGGAAGTGACGGCACGATTTCACCTTTTAGCGCCCGGCGAAAGATTTCGAAATCGATATCATATAGCTCAACTCTCCGCTGTCCAACCTCTCCCGCTAAGCAGAGGTTTTCGCTCCAAAAATCAGAATGCTCGGAACCCTCGTTGATGGTCACAATAGGCCCCCGAGCGCGCTCGTATCGCGCAACCTGGCGGGCGGCAGATGCGGCCGCCTCAGCCATGGCCAGATCGCAACCTCGGCCGAGCCAGACGAAGACAGCGGCGGGAACGTGAAGGATAAAAGCGCCACGAGAATCGAGTCGGGCAGGGGTGGAGATCGATTTAGGAACGAGGTGAAAGGGATCGGAGGGGGAATGGGGAGCCATGCGGTAAGCGCGGAAGCCAGAAGAGGATGGCGACAGGAGGACCCTGGCCTGACACTGCAGAAGCTGGGAGGCAAACCCTAGGTTGGGATCAGCCGCAGCTCGAGCTGCGCGTACGGCCCGAAGGGCGTCGTCGAATGGCTGAGCGTGGCGCCACATAAGGTAGGCGATGACGATTGCGGCGGATCGAGAAGCCCCACGGCGGCAGTGAACAAGTACGCGGCCCGGTGGGCGGGCGGCGCGGACCTCCTCCAGGTAATCGAAGGCGTCATAAAAGACTGATGCGATGTCCTCCGCAGGAGAGTCGTGAAGCCACAGCGTCTTGTAGAAAAGCTCACCGCGGAAGTAATCCGGGCAAGCGCCGCCCACGCAGTTGAGTACGTGAGTGATACCGTGCCTGCGCAGCGCCTCCCGGTCACGCGCGGCGGCCTCGCTGCCTAGATAAACATGTTCGGCCACACGGGAGCACTCGATGTCATCATCTGAGGAGGCAGATGACGGAGTTGGAGGCGGGTGGCCAGCGTCATCGGAGGCAGGACAGGGCCATCCGGTGATGGCCCGTTGGCGGGAGATAGAGAGGGGCTGGAGAGGCCGGGATGGTTTCGGGGGCCTGCCGGGAGGCCCCAACGACGTGCGGCCGGACCAAGAGGCGGAGCGCCAGAGCGCCTTATGCGATGCGGAGCCTTCATAATCGCCGTCCATTTCGATCAAACGACGGTGAAGTCGGTGCCAGGGTTTCTCTACATGAGCTCTACTCTTCCTGCGCTCGTGCTCAACAGTTTCCGGTCATGGAAAGCTCGTGGGGTAGGAGGATTTTAGTGGAGGAAAGCAGAGAGAGAGGAGAAGGGAGGAAGACGACCCAGTCAACGAGCCGAGAACATAAAAACGGTCTCAAAATCGACAGCTGCGGTTTGGGTCTTCAGATATTCTGTCAGTCAAGCACCCGAATTGACCCGCTGTGGGAGATGAAGAGCTGATATGGTGAGTTGTGGGTGAATTTGAAAAAATGTCGCTTATTTTTTGTTATGGCAATTGATTTTGAACGGGATGGATTGGCAGTTCCGAAGTTTTGCGGTCTCGTCAAAAAATTACTAACCGAAAAAATTCGGGGCGGTTAATGGTTAAACATTTCCACAAAATTATTTATTTACATAACATCCTGAATTTTAGGAAAAGATATTACGTTAGGAATTCACACGTAGAGTTATGTGTGGAGTCCAATAAAATTACAATTTCCACAAAATTATTTATTTACATAACATCCTGAGTTTTAGGAAAAGATATTACATTAGGAATTCACACGTAGAATTACGTGCGGAGTCCAATAAAATTACGTCACATTTGAAATCATGTCACACGTTGAGGAAAAAAAAAATCGGCCGTGTAACACGGAGAAATATTCCTTCCGTGTTATCCAGGTGTTATTGTATGTTATTCAAGTGTTATTGATATGTTATTTTGTTATTATAACATCAGGAATATTCTTAGAACACAATAATACATGAATAGCATACAATAACACCTAAATAACACAACCAGACCGATTTTTTTTCTCACATGGCGTGATTTTTCCAAGTTTTAAGGGTGCATTTAGTGCCCATTTGGGGCAGCTTATAGGGTGCGGCGGCGTTTTTAAAAAGCCGCCATCCCGTTTGAAATCCGAGTTCGGCCGAACGATTTGGTGTTGCGGCGTTCCGATATCGCGATATTCCTATTACCTTCGCAAGTCGGAAGAACCACGCGTCCTGCATATGAGTTTCGCCTTTAGGGTAAGAATTCTTTGTTGCCCCTTCTAATATCTCCCTCGCCCTCGCTCTTCC
>NW_018164464.1:1594489-1610609 GCF_001263595.1 Phalaenopsis equestris
GAGGAGAATTGATCCTTTGCTCGGCGCACATAAGGTATTATCTTCACCGATTGTGTCTTCCCAAGTATAGGAAACTTCTCTCGCACTCGCCTCCTTCTCTTTTCTCTTTCTTCTTCTCTTTCAGCTAGAGCATGAGGGGTCAGTGCAGACCGTGGCTTCTAATCTTTCCAGTAGGAATCATTGCCTTCTTGCCCTAGACACATGAGAGTTCCTACCGCTTCTTCCTTCATCTCTGTTCACTCTCTCGACTATTCTCTTGTATTTCTTGTTCCTATGATCGTTTAACTATTGCAAATTTATGCTTCGGAATGTTGGATTTTCAACTATGATGGGGTTATTTGAAAGAGCATAAGCTTTACTGTTGAAACTTATGCTTTGGAATGCTGGAATGTTTGTGAATTTTGATTTTACATTGGTTCACATGCTGGGAATCAAATTTGTGTTTCTAATGGGGCATTTACATACATACAGGGATTGATTGCCTCAGATTTTTGGATATTAATGAGGTTGAGTTGGTATTCATTACACTGCATAAAAGTGGCTACATATATGTTCTATAAAACCAAAAGAAAAAAAAAAGAAACCTTTGATTCATGGCTCAATTGAGTGATCATACTTTTGGCTGAATTTGGTTTTCAATTTGCATAGTATTTGTTTAATGCAATTTGGTTTATCATAATTTAGTGTGATATTATATTTTAGCTTGAGCATTGGCATTGCTTTCTATGAGTAGCTTGGCAAATTTTTTCACTGTATAGCAGTAGCAAGGAAAAATATTATCTTCATTTTTACAATCATTTTTCATAATTTTGCTGTCAAAATGAGGATCAGAAGAATGCATCAGTTATTTTTATATTATATTTGAAACAACAAGATGTTGAAATATTTTTTTTTTGTTACAGCAAATGGATGAAGCCTCTAATAGCTTCATGAATATCTCTTTCATTGCATTCAGAGAAATAAAAAATGAATATGCTCGACATTGGCTTAAGTTGAGCTACTTTTATTTGTTAGTTGAGGTACTTTTATTAACAGCAAAGGGAGAAAAAAAAGAAAACATATGAAAAACTGATTGTATCGGGTTATACTGAGAGCATGTTGTACTTTCATAGCTATATAACTTTACACAATTGCATAATAAAACATGTTTGATGTCTTACTGTGGATGTAGGTCTTTGATCGAACCACAAAATTCTTGTGTCCTTATATATATATATATATATATATTAACAATTTTATACTTCATTTGTGTTGGAGGAAACTTTTATGTTCTTCATGTATTCAAAGTTTCTTGTGTTAAGTATGACTATGTGGAGTTACAATATGAATTTTCTTAGTAATTTGGCATATGTTAAGCATAATAAAATATGAATTTCCTTAGCAATTTGGCAACACTGTGGAAATGTTTTGTGTATTGGGTAATGCAAGTACATATTTTCTTTTATTTCATATAGTTCCAACATGTCTAAGGCGGTTGAAGGAGGACTGTCTGCTAAGTGGGATAAAGAAGAAACAAATATTTTTTGTGATCTGAGTATTAAAGAAATAGAACCGAGAAATAGGTCAATCACGTATTTCAACAAGGAAGGTTGACAAAATATTGCTAGAAAGTTTAAAAAATTGACAGGGAGGGATTATGACAGTCTCAACTTTAAAAATAAATGGGATCAGTTGAATGAGTGAAAAATTTGGAAGGAGCTCAAACGTTGATCCATATGGTTGGGTTGGGATCCCGTTAAGCGAACAATCGATGCTCCAAATGAATGGTGGGCTGAAAGATTAGAGGTAATAAATACAATCTTATTTTGTTAATTCCAGAATTTTTTGGTTAATTCCTAAACCCCTCAAATTCCATTCACTGTTGCAGGTCATGCCAACAGCCAAAAAATATAGGAAGCACGAAATAGAACCAGAGTTCGAGGAAAAATTGGGCAATATGTTTAACGGGGTTATCGCGACTGGAAAACATACATTTAACCCAAGTGAATTGAGATTTGCAGGAATATCAGATGACTTGCCAACTGAACAGGTTATAGCTGATGAATAAGGGCCTAGTATTAACCAAAAGAAGATGGAAGAGTCTAGTTCAATGTCCAAAAAGCCCAGGCTTGACAGGAGGAAGAAAGAGAAGGATAGTTTCGTGAAAAGCTCATTTGATCAACTAATTGCTGCTTTTTCAGCTCTGCCTCCCCTAGCTCTTTCTGACAGCACTATTTGGGACTGCGTTGTCATTTTAGATATTATTCCAGAAGTAACTGTTGATATGCGCTTTCAGGCAAAATGTGTTAACAAACTTGATGACCCTACTTTTAGGCAAATGTTCATGGTGTTATGACCCGAGTTGCACATTGAATATTTACGTGTTTTAGTATAAGAATGAGTCTATTTAGTATTAAGGTGTCACTAGATATATTTCATTTTATGTAATTCAATTTCTGATGTTTTGTACACTTGAACAATTCATGTAATTCATTTTTTGATGCTTTGTACTCCTTGATGTTTTTACTTTTTCATTTTGATGTCACCACATCTCTATAAATTATTTCATCTTAATGCATTTCTAATTTCAGGATGGATCCACAACAAAAACGTCGTAAAAGAATGACATGGGCTGCAGCTATAGTGATATTATTGGTGGAATACTACCGTTCCAGCACTAGACGGATACCACGCATGACGTCCTCATATGTCAGGGACAAATGGGTGGGTGAGATGCTTGTTGGACATCCGATAAGGTTCAACAATATTTTTTGAATGACTGCGCCCATTTTTATGGATCTTCTACGCGACTTATGTCGTAACCACGACCTCGATCGTTCTTCGATTGAACTAAACATTTATTTGTCATTTGAGGTGTTGGCTATAACATTATACATTCTTTCACAGAACGAATCAATTAGAGATGCTATGGAGAGATTTCATCATTCATCAGAAATAGTAAGCCGTTCGATACTTCTCCAAAGGTATACAAGCACTTGTGAGCTTAACAGCGCAAAGCCAGCTGATTCATCGTTCGCAACTATTTCTGAACAAATTGCAAATGATTTTTGTTACATGTCATATTTCAAAGTAAGATTATTAGTTTATTACTTTAGTTTCATAACATGTTGAATTGCTAACTATGAGTAACAGAACTACATTAGAGCAATCGATGGTACACATGTAGATGCCTGACTACCAAGCCACGAAAAGATCGCTTACATTGGTCGGAGTGGTACAACTACCCAAAATGTAATGGCAGTGTGTGACTTCAACATGTCCTTCACATTTATAATGGCGGGATGAGAATGAAGTGCACATTACAGTCATTTTTTTATGCAACTAGGAATAAAATACAGTGTTTCTCTCACTTACCTCTAGGTTTGTCCATCTCACTTAAACCTATAAATTACATGTATTATTTTTCATTAATATTCTCTTTCATTACAAAGAATTATTATTTGGTTGATACTGGATATCTGATGATGAGGGGTTACCTGAAGCCCTATCCAGACACCAGATACCATATTCATGATTTTGAGCGAGCAAGTGACATGATTCATGGTAGAAAAGAAATGTTTAACAAACGACGCTTCTTTTTACATGAGGGATACCATATTCATGATTTTGAGCGAGCAAGTGACACGATTCATGGTAGAAAAAAAATGTTTAACAAACGACGCTTCTTTTTACGTGAGGTTATTGAAAGAATATTTGGGGTGTGGAAGAAGAAATGGGTTATCCTACGTGATATGTCGTTGTATTCATTTCTCAAACATGTGCATATTGTGGTGGCTACTGTGACACTTCACAACTTTATTCGACGACATCCCTCTCAATCAAATACGGACTTCACTTTGGCTGATGACGATCAACTTATTGACTCTTCAAAACCTTCAGAATCTCTCTTTGGTCAATCATTACCCGAGGATGAGATCGAGTCGATTGAGCGATTGAGTTTGAAGCTCGGGACGGTGAAGGTGTAACCGAAATGGTTGCTTTGAGGGAGTCTATCGCAGATGTTATATCTCGATGTTGATTCAGTCACGCTTCTTTATTTATTATATGTTCATTTGGGATGTAATTCATTGTAATATGGATTTATATTTTTTGGTTTTATTAAGATTTTTGTATCTTTCATTTTGGGTGTAATTCGTTTTTGCATGAATTTGCATTTTGTTTTAAATTATTTGGTTTTTTTGTTTATATTTTGTTTAGTTTTTGTCGGTGTGCGAGGTTAGTGATGAATGATGGAAAATAATTGTGTATTTCAGTCGAACTGATTTTTATTTATTTTGGTTCTCATATATAAAGCTTAATTTAATTTATGATTTGAAAATTTATATTTTTTGGTTATTTTATCTGTAGCAGTATGAGCTCTAGGGTTTCAGGAACCTCTCGAGTTGTGTTGTATTATTGTGGACTACCGGCTCCCTTACTCACGTCACGCCAACCTCATAGCAGTGAGAGATAGTTTTACGGTTGTTAGAGGGATGTTTCAACAAGATGTGGTTTCTTCTGTTGGGCTGACATTCTGACATACTCTCATGCCGATAGTGATCGTGTTACGATGATTTTCCAAGATGACAGTGCCGCGGAGGACAGACAATGTCAGAGTTTTAAATTGAACATTTTAATTTTTTTACTTGTAGTTGTAATTGTATTTATTCTTATTTTATTTCTTTTGATACTCACGAAATGGTGGGCAATGTATTTTAATTTTTGTAACTAAACTGTAATAGTTTGAGACATATTTTTTATCTATTATTTTCTATAAAAAGTTTTGTTGCAAACAACTTAACTAAACTGAGGCAGAATGGTCATTTATTTAACTACAACTCCCAGTAAGTTGTTTTGAATAAACCGTGGTCTGAATAAGCTGCCTCAAACAACAAGTTAGCTTATTCTGATAATCTGCGGATTATCAGATTATCAGAATAATCTACTTATCAGCAGATTATAAATAATCAACAGCTGCCCCAAACGTACCCTTAGATGCGCCCCCACAATTTTTATATTTTTGCATGCATGTTTATATGCATATCACTCTAATTTTTGGCAGTGTGTGCGTCCATAAACTATGTTATTATTATTATTATTATTATTATTATTATTATTATTATTATTATTATTATTATTATTATTATTTTAGAAGTGAATTTCTTATTTTCATTGATAAATTTATGACAATATGAGTACATCTAAAATAAGTTTTTTTAAGGAATGAAAAAGCTCAAATACTTAATGCAATTAATGAGCTAAGCTCACAAATATTGTACAATGTTATAATGTTTATTAATGCATAAAATAACCTCACGAAAGCCTCTGAAACTCCTTAACCTTCTTGTAAGTTCATCGAACCAGATTTGCTAAGTTTAAATCCCCAAGCGAGTTCCTCAAACCAAGCTTGCTTGTCTTTCCCAAGTTCTTATTCTAATTTTGTTTGTATTAATTCAATTATCCTACCAAGTTTGGTGATAGCTAACTGGATGCAACACCGAGCTCGATGAACAAATTTTCATGGTTGAAGGAAGAGATATTCAGCCGATCGTCAATCACATATCCATTTATTGATCGTCTGACTTCCATGCCAAAGTTGTTATGAATAGCAAGTGTGTACAAGATTCATACAGTATGGTATATGATGTAACATTTTATTTGTTCTTTTGACCCATGCACAACTACATGGGCTCTATGTGCGTAAATAGGAGGCAAAAGATAAATTAGAAAATGGGTGAATGCTAATGCTAGATCTCTCTCTCTCTATCTCTATCTATATAACTCTCTAAAAAAGTCCCTTAATCTCTCTCTAAGAAGTCCCTGGCTTCTGAAAAAACTCTCTTCATATAAATCAATGAGAACTTACTTGATTGCTAGTGGTCCTCCGTCAATCATTGTAAGTTAGCAAACAGTTTGATGATTCTCTCGATGTTGCTTGTGGGCTTCTTGTCCTGACATTATTGATGTGGTGGATCTAGTTTTGAATGAATTGGCATGAATACTCGTATCAGGTCAACCTTTTCAACTCCTATTAGAGTTGAAAACATTCTTCAGTATCATGACCATAATTTTGATGGAAGTCACAATACTGCTACTGATTTCCTGCATTTGACTTCAGTAAAGGTGGCCGCTTAAGAGTTTCATTATCAGGAATCATCACCATGATGTTAGCACGTGACATATTAAGTGATGTATACTCTTTCTCTGGTTGTGGTTCATGTCTTTGCAGTTGAGGGGTAACCCTGCGGCTCAAACTTTTTTTTGTTGAGATGCTTGAGCAGTATGTACATGATTCTTATTACACTTTATTGATTGGGTCAAAAGAAATTTTATGAGTATTAATAGCTTCGTCGACAACAATTTGTACCTCAATATGATGAATGATATCTGCGTAACAATGATCGTTTCCCACATTAAAGATGAGTGGAAAGGACTAAAGCATAGTCCCCCAAAAAATGCATGTCTGAGTAACTTGGGATCTACTTCTGTAGTTTAATGATCTTTAATAGAAAATCTAAAGAAATAATCCTTCTATGCTTCTCCCCAAATTTGATGGATCCTAGAAAGGTGAGAGAAGCCTTTAAGGAACATTTGATTTGCAATGAATTTCTTTGCAAATACTTTAGTGAGCTCATTGAATGCATGAATGCTTCCTCATGGGAGTGAATGAAACAAAGTGCATGCTTAGCCTCTAAAAGTTGCCAGAAAAAAAATTGACATAAGAGCTCATTATGTGTGCATGATGGTTCTAAAGTGATCAACAAGTTCATGTGGGACATAAGTTATCATAAGCAACAATTCACAAAAGTTTAAACTTTTATTGCAATAGGGTGTTGAAGAACTATCTCCGCTGACATTGAAGGTTCTTGAGAACCTCCTCGAGTTGAGAAATGAGTTTTATTCCTCAGGGGGGGAACTCTTCTTGAACTGGATGTTGTAGCTCATCACATATTGCATGAATTTGAGCTACATTCTCCGTACACATTGAAGCTTGTTGTTAGGCTTGACTGTAGTGGGTGATTGTGGAGAGCTAGCAATGTCCATGAGTTTAGCTTCCCGATGAGGAACTCAAGCGTGCGAAGGGGGTACTGATTGTGTACCTTTAACCAATTGATTTTAAGATAGATTCACCTCCCATTATGCATAGTTGTTGTTGGTTGTTGAAGCTCCTATAAAAGTCAGGGGATTTCATTATGAGATTCCTCCATTCTTCACACATTATCTTCGGTTGATGCAGGGCATATTCTCTCACTGATAATATGATGTGTATCATTGGGAAACAAATCAAAGGATTGATGTTCCGCACTTCGATACTATATCCGAAAAGTGATGGGTGTTAGAATGTGAAGCTCACATATTGCATTTGTTGGCAATCAAATAAAAGCAGACTTCTATCACCGAGAATTCATTTCTTACATACGACATCAAACTGTGCGTGCAAGAAAATTCACGGTGATTGAGTGATAATTTAACATTTCACGGCTGTACGAAAATCCAATATATTCATGGATGATTAAAAAGTAACAGGAAAATACATCATGATTTTCTACGCAGAAAACCCCATAATGAGAAAAAAACTATGAGGCTTAGCCCATACAAAACAATCCATTATAAATGTGTAATTATATAAATACAACAATATCAAATAATTGGGAAGAAAATGATATAAAGCTACACAAAATACAACACTTGTTCGTACACGATGTATAGAACATTTCAACATTACAAAAAAAATCATTGTATTTTGAGTGTGCCTATTGATAGTATTCACCGCTAAAAGTTATCATTGGATTTTCAATACATCGTTATTCGCTACTATGTGTGTAGTATACTTCGTAACATTGTATTTCAGATATTTCATCGTAGTGCATTCGTGGATACATTCTTATGCAACAAAATTCACCAATGGTAATGAGCAGGGGTGACGGGCGGTGGTCGATAATAGCCAGTGCAGTGTTTGATGGCGGTTGATGGCTACGGGGTCCCAATGTTATTGCCAGAAATTTAGTTCATAATAGCACTGAAATTTTACTCCTTATTCCCCTCTCACGTGAAGAGAGGGGGTCTACTTATAACTTATGCGATGTGGAAATTTTAATATTTTGATGAATAACTCATATAATCACCTAATCGAATGGTCCACACTGATCTCAAAATCTAACGAGCTTAGGTTCATTGGATTTCTTTATTGATATCCTAGAATTGATTATAATGATGTCAAAGTTAGAGGTTGTTTAATCATCCAACTAATGTTTGAAGCCTCCAAATATAGTTTAATGGCCATATGAATTTGATTGGACCGAAATCGAACAAATTTTGGTATCACTAGGTTTCGTCTTATCAAAACAAACAAATTGACCATAAACTTGTTGAAATAGGGACTTGAATGATCTTGAATTTCAATTTTAAATGTTTATTATTAAAAACGTTCACAAAATTAAATGCTTGTATGAAATGGTATCACTAGGTTTCGTCTTATCAAAACAAACAATTTGACCACAAACTTGTTGAAATAGGGTCTTGAATGATCTTGAATTTCAATTTTAAACGTTTATTATTAAAAAAACGTTCACAAAATTAAATGCTTGTATGAATTTTTTATATAAAATCAACATTTCTATCTGTAATTAATTTTTCATATAAAAGTTATAAGCAAGTTCAAAATTTGAATGAACACTTGATTTTTTATATAAATTATAAATGAATAATTTTATAAACCCAAATAGATAATTAAAATCAACATCTAATTAGATTATACAAAATAAATAAAATAATATATAAATTGTAAGTAAATTTTTTTTACTAAAATAACATAAATAAGTGCAAACAAATTGGTTTATTAAAATAAAAAATACATTAAATTCATGTGCTTATTATATTAAATAATATTATGTTATTATTAAATATTTTAATAAATAAAGTCTAATTAATCAAATTTTATTTAAATAAAACATTCTGTAAGTATTGACTATTGAGCATTTTATAGTTCCTCTTTGAACAACAAACAAATTTATCTGTGAATATTAATCAACGAGTATTAATATTCATTATAGAATTTATTTAAATAATATGAACAAATATATTACTATTTATAAATTTTATTTAAATAAAACATTCTGTAAGTATTGAGCATTTTATAGTTCCTCTTTGAACGACAAACAATTTTATCTGTGAATATTAATCATCGAGTATTAATATTCATTATAGAATTTATTTAAATAATATGAACAAATATATTACTATTTATAAATTTTATTTAAATAAAACATTCTGTAAGTTTCTAGAAAATAAATAGATTTATTTATTATTAATATGAACAAATATAATCGGGTATTAATCACTTACACTTCGTGTTGTTCATCAAATAATCGAGAATTAATCAATTACATTTTGTGTTGTTCATCAAGTGCATCATATATAAGTATTTATAATCATATTTATATACAAACACGCTAAATATTAATATCACATAAAAATATTATTATTACTAATATTAAAAAAAAAGAAATTTATATTTTAGTGCATAAATTTATGGCAACAGGGTCAAAAATATAAATATCGAATTTTAAATATTAGATATGTAAATACATATTATGTGAAATGCAAGCAAATTTCCATTATATAAGTAGGATGGTAGATTTATTCCGACCCGCTAAGAGGGCAACCCGCAGAAAGCCGCTGTCATTTCGCTGCGCTCGTGCTCCTTCAGCTAGGGTTTCCATTTCCTCTCTCCGCCGCCAGTATGAGGTATGCTGTCCTGAAATGGATAATTGCTCCCGAAGATGGTCTATCTTTATTATCAATGTTCAACGCCTTCTGACTTCACGCTTGCCGCTTCTGAAATGTACCGATTTCAGCCGGGGATTTATGTTTTGTGTTATTAGGGTTTAATCGTTTTCTACGTTTCTGTTTTCTTTTGGTTTTATCAGCGAACTTTTTGGATTGAGATGGACTTTCATGTTGAACTTGAAATTTCACGTTCTTTAGTCTTTTCGTTATTTTTCATAAAGCGTTCCTCGGTGCAGGGGAAAGTATAGAGCAATCATTTATGGGGTTGGGGTTGCTGAGGAGACGAGGATGATGATCTCCACTATGAAACGAGTGATTAATAGAGCTTTAGTGCTAGTAGACATCTCATCGTTCATGCTACCTTTTGTGTCTATCCGGATAGAGGAAGCCATGTGAGGTACTTATAATTATTTGGGCTTTGGAGGAGTGTTTGAAGTTAATAAGGTTGAGGAGATTTCTGAGAAGGACGGAAAATCGGGGAATTGAAGATAACGCTGGGGCATGAATTTTCTTGTTCTAGAACTGCATTTTTGGCTGAATCAACTTTCATTTGACATAATCTCTAAAACAAGTGTTTTTGAAACAATTTAACATTATAACCTAAGTGATTGCGTGGAATAATGTTGCTAGCTGACTTTATTTATGAAATTATCGGGTTTAATACTTTAGTTTTACTGCTAAATCTTGTTGTTTTTTGTTTGCAATTGTAGTGACTTGCAGAAGTCTCAACTTTTTTTGTCAACTTGATATATGATAAATCTTAATTTGGTATTGTGAACACTTCTTTTGTTCAGAGATGATATCCATCAGATTTATGGATGATTTACATACATACCACTCAATTCTTATGTATTTACCAAACTAATATCTAAATTACAATTTTTATGTAGGCTCCAACTTATCTATGCATAAAAAGGTGTATTTAACTTTGTAGGGTGGCATGAATGTAAAAAGTAAATTTATGTATTAGATATGTAAATACATAAGCCGTGGATAGTATGTATGTAAATGCCCCTAGATCTATTATATTTGACTATATATCTGATGAAAGAGACATGCAATGATAGATATTGATGAATTTTTTTTCTTTGCCATGCACGAAGTTCTGACTGTATACTTGTGGGGATATTTTCAAGGGAATGCTTTCCCATAGTATTCCAAAGTATATTTAGAAGTGTTGAGTAGGATTGCTTGCTATGTCTTCTGTTTGTAAAAAGCTGAACATCAACCTATATACCCTTTAATAAAAATGCATTTATTTATTTATTTTTAGATGAAAAGAGGGGTTTCCTTAGTTTGTTGATGTGATATTTCTTTTTGCAGATTTTCTCTTACGTAGTTCTCTTCATCCCTTTATTTAATGTAGTTTGTCTTTTTTTCTCATGCAAACCATCTCTCTGTGCTTTGTTCTAACCAGAGAGTTGTATGTCTAGCTTTTACTTTTGACTCAAAACCTGTTTTTTTTTGCTTTTAGATTAATGAAGCAAAATTGCTAGCTTTTTCACATGTTAAATTTTAAACCAAGCATTATTAAGGTATTTCTCATTCTTTTCACATGGTAATCCTCTTTCGTTTTCTCTTCTCATATTAATTGAATTAGTGATATTTAGATTTGTAAGTCATGGACTGGAAGCATCATAGTGGTATTTTATGCATTTTGAGCATGTTGTGGATGTAACTTACTAAGATTCTCAATGAGGTGAATTTTCTACTTATACTATAGACCTTGTGTAGGTTATTTCTCTGTGGTTTAGTACATGGATACTTCTAAGACACATGTGAAGTTCTGTTTTTCACCAATTCACATTATCTCTTTCTTTTACCATGCATATGAATCCAATTAGTGGTTATTAATTATTTTAAGTAACATGGAATGGATTCATTATTGGGGAACTGTATGCATGTTATATATGTTGTTGGGGTGTCTTATTTAGGATGCATAAATTGCTAAATTTTATACTTTTAATAAGTATATTGATAGGCGCATGTATACCTCTCATCTGCAATGATTCAAAATTGAGATGAAAGATATTGGCATTTATTCTCTCATTCTGAATGCCAATAATATGAACTTTAAAATATTGATTAACCTTTCATTAATCATGGATGGAGAGATTCAAAAATATTTATTGAAATCTTGATTAAATTTGCTGTGGAAAATTGAAATGGTAAGCTAGAGTTTTGGCAAATTAGGTTAAGAAATAGAGTTTGTGATCCCCATTTAGACTAATTTTACTTTACTATGATGAGAATTAAGATAAACATTAGATCTACCTCGGATAAAGCTTGGTCGCACTTTGATCAACTTGCTCTTTTATAGATTTGTCTAGTAAAGAGAGAAGCCAAGGAGAGAGATAGTAGCCTAAATGAATCTTCGACTCGCAGCAACCCATAGATTTAGGTAACCATCACTGTGATCTTCAATGAGTTCTCTCGTTTTTTTTATTTTGAAATCCTTAAATTTCTTCTAGATTTAAGCTCAAGGATATGTCTTTTATTATATTTGGGAGTTAGTTATATCGAATCTAGAGAAGTTTGTTTTATATTTTGAATTTTAATGCTATATTTTATTCTCTCACTAATTTTTTTTGCCAGAAATTTGAATCACGTTTTGGTAAAAAAATCTATCAAGAAATGGTGAGAATTTGTTGAATATTTTATTTTAACTGTTATGAAGTGTTTTTATAATCCTGGAAGAGCTTCCAATAAGTAACATACAAAATAGTGGAATAATAATTACAACAAATTTATAAAATCCATCAATGGATGAGTAGAAAGATAATAATTATAATAGGCCATTGATTGATAGGTGTCACTAACAATCTCAAGAATCTTTGAGGTGGCATGAAGTGAAAAAAGAAAGTGGTGGACTTCTAAGCCAAGTATGATATGGATGTAGGCGAAATCAATGGAAGCAAAAATTGATGGAGATTGATTTTTTCATTTCTCTTAGGTGAATGAATGGTCATAGTTTATTCCAAATTTGTTTGCCAACTTTTAAAATATTATTTCTAATGATCCTTTGGTGACAATATCTGTAAGTTACTATATGTGGCAACAAACACAATATAAATTATACCACTTTCTAGCTTCTCCTTTATAAAACGTATGTCATTTCAATTTATTTTGCTTGGTCAGTTGTGAAGTGTTTATATAATCCTAGAAGAGCCTCCAATAAGAAACATGTAAAATCATGGAATAATAATTACAAAATATTTATAATAGCCATCAGTTGATGAGTAGAAAGAATAATAATTACATAATAACTATAATAGTTGATTGATGAGGTGTCACTAACAATCTCAAGATTCATTGAGTTGGCATTAAGTGAAAAAGAAAGTGGAGGACTTCTAAGCCAAGTATGACACTGATGTAGGCGAAATCAACAGAGACAAAGAGATTGGTTTTTCATTTCTCTTTTAAGTGAATGAATGGTCATTGTTTATTCTAAGTTTGTTTGCTAACTTTTAAAATATTTTTTCGAATGTTCTTTTGGTGAGAATATCTGTTAGTTACTATATGTGCACTGAATGCAGTAAAAATTAGACCACTTTCTAGCTTCTTCTTTATTAAAGGTACATTATTTCAATATATTTTACACGATCGGTTGTGAAGTATTTATATAATCCTAGAAGAGCCTTCAATAAGAAACAAACAAAATCATGGAATAATAATTACAAAATATTTATTATAGCCACAGTTGATGAGTAGAAAGAATAATAATTACATAATAACTATAAGAGGTCATCGATTGATTTGGTGTTACTAACAATTTCAAGAATTATTGAGTTGGCATGAAGTGAAAAAAGAAAGCGGAGGACTTCTAAGCCAAGTATGACACTGACATAGTCGAAGGAGGCAAAATTGATGGAGCTTGATTTTTTCATTTCTCTTAGGTGAATGAATGGTCATTGTTTATTCTAAGTTCGTTTGCCAAATTTTTAAAATATTATTTCGGATGATCACTTGGTGAGAATATCTGTTAGTTACTATATGTGGCAACAAACGTAGTACAAATTAGACCACTTTCTAGCTTCTTTTTTATAACATTTATGCCCTTTTCAATATATTTTTCATCGTCAAGTTGCACTGAATTAAGTACTATTAATTGTTGATGTGTTGCCATGATGCATCCTTATAGGACATTTTCATTAAACTTTTAAATCTTCTAGGATAATTTTTATTCATAACATTTTACAATATCTTAGTGCCGTTGATTTAAATTTTGCTACTATGCTAGATTTTGCCAATATATTTTATTTCTACTTCTCATAGAGCTGAATTGTCGGTTTAAGAATGCGCAATATTTATAAATTGACCTGTTATTAACCATGTATTCTACATAATTGGTATTGATATAAGCATCAACTGTCAGATTATATTCCCTTTTAACTGAAGCTTATTTATAAGGAGTCACTTTCATATATTTTAAAATTTTATGTACAATCTTAAAGTGTGATTCTTTGTAATTGTCTGTGACTTTTGACTTATCATAGCAACAATATTGGTAAGTTAAGTCTAACATGTGATAATATGATAATTTTTTCTGTCGAGTGGTTTTTGTGGATTGTCTTCTGGATCATCTTTTAGTTCGCACTTAAATTCATAGGGCTCTCGATAGGCTTGTAATATAACTAGCTTGTTTCTTTTAATAAGGTGTTATGTAATTTTGTTGTGATATAAAGATTCATGTTGAGAGCGTGCAATCTCAATTCAATGTGCTTTAGCTTGCCAAGTCTTATGGAAGCCTCTTTTTAAAGTTGTCATACTTTCAAAGTCATTGCTTTTTACGATGATGTCCTCAACATAAACTAATAGTGTTAGGATTCCTTTGAAGATTAAACAATGTATGGTTGCCTTAACATAGGGTTTATTTGGGGTGGCTGCAACTTTTAAGAAGATGGTTGTAAAGCTGTGGTGTAGAAAATAATTTTTTTACAAAACTGTGATGAGAATTATAAATATATATTCTTTCTAAAAAATCAGACAACAGTTTTCTTACAGTTATCACACTTTCACACTTAGGTTGAAAAAATAGTTCTTCACTATATAAATTTTTAGAAAGCTACAAGAAAGCAACTTCCAAAGAAAGCTGCGACGATGATCTGAAAAACAAAGTAGATAAAAAGTTGTAACAAATAGACCATTTGTGTTTCATTTTGAGTGTTACCCTATTGAATCTGTTAAGCTATGCCCTGCAGATTGCTTCAATCTTTATAATACTTTCTTACATTGTCATTTTTTTGTGTTAGATAAATTCAAAGGTGACCTCCATATATACTTCATATATATCATTACTTAAAGAGTCATTTTCAATCAAATAATTGTATTTTTAGTTCTTGCTACCTTCTTATAATAAGATAACTCAATTGATGTTATTTTTAGTAAAATGAGTGAAAGTTTCAAGATAATCAATTATATATTTGTTTTTTCCTTTTGATAATTCATAATTTTTCAGGGTTTATCATAATTTTTTAGGCTTTATTCTTTTAAAGGGCTTCCTTGTAATATTATTCTAACTTTCATTATTTAAAATTTTAGATATGGTTTTAGCGATATAAATAGTGTGGTGGCTAGTCAAGATGGATTGGTGACGAATAATTTTGTATAATAAGAACGTGTAACTGAAGTTTATTTCCTTGTGGGTTCCAAAGTTTCACTTTGTTCCGTATGAAGGATTGATTATGTTGATTGGATTTGTGTTAATTAAAATGATTTTATCATTTATATATCAAACTAGTTGAATATCAATCGTGACCTGTTACGATTTGTTTAGGAGTTGTTGGTTTTGTAGTATAATTGTTTGTAGGTGTTAGGGGTAAGAAGGACAATCTATTGAAGAGAAATATTTCATTCATGAATTTTATTTCTTCTTTGGGATAATAAGTAGCAAATATTATAAAATTCTCTTCCTTGAAATTGCCATTAGGGGACTCATAGGGCTGTAAATGGGCCGAGCTCGGCTTGTGTTCGGCTCATTCAAAATTGTTCCTATTTGAAACCAGCTCATTTTCAAAATTGTCTTATGTTCGGGTTGTTAAAATTAATTGAAAAAAAATAGATGTGTTGTATCGAACTTGCACCAACTTTGTGCAATAGAAGACTCAAAACCATATGATCACGCAAGATGTTATGATTTAAATTTAGATATAAAAATAAATAATATATTATTATATAAATAATATATATAATTTTTTTAAAGCTAATACAAGCCTCACACAAGCGAACAAAGAGTTGTTCGTGTTCGGCTCACTTATAATTCGAGTTTAAAAAAATTTTTCGTGTTCAGCTCGCATAACGAACAAGCCGAGCACGAGCCTTTCACTTTTTTTTTTTTTTTTTTTTTTAGTGG
>NW_018164464.1:1610627-1623992 GCF_001263595.1 Phalaenopsis equestris
ATTTTTTGTTTATTTTTGGTTTTTTTTTTTTTTTTTTTTTGAGAATGTGTATAGGCAAAGTGAGCACTTGCAATATCGTGAGAACAATTTTATTTTAGGTGTTGAAGTGAGTAATGAATTTAGCTAGGATTTTAGTAGGATTATTGAACTCAAGGTCTCTTGTAGATATTCGGTCTTTGATGTGAACAATTGTTAAGGTAGGTTTGCCTGGTATTCTTTTGCAATATTTTTTGAAAAAGAGAGCTTTTATGATAGGTCGTAGGTAGCCTTTCTTTCATTTAGGGTCTGTTTAGCGCAGCTGCAGCTTCTCAGTTTTTCAGCTGCAGCTGCAGCTGTGGGAAAGCTGCATTGGGGAAGCTGGTTGCTTGTTTATTGCTGCGGTATGAAAACAGCTGTGGGGCAACTGTTTTTGGATAAAATGACCATTTTGTCCCTGTTTAGTTAAGTTGTTTAAGACAGAACTATGATAAGAACATATTTGATATTTTGGAAGTAAAAAATTTATTTCAAAACATAAGAGTACAAATACACTACTCACTTAGCAGTGAGTATGAAAAGTGCTAAGGAAAAATAAATAAATAAAATTACAAGTAAACTAATAATGATATTTCTTTAACATGAAAGTGATGAATGTCTCTTCTTAAATCTTTCTCTAATAATGCTATTAGTTCGCGATTACTTCCAGCAGTGGAATCGACCTGACTGTCAGCTCAGCGGAAGAAGTCACACTATTCTGCGAGTCTCCGAGGGCATTTGTAAAAGTGTCGACTGTAGCTGTGGGCCTGCCGTGACATCAGAAAGGAAGTCACTAGTCTGCAGTAATATAACAATCTTTAGGACGTCCCTGAATTTCAAGACCTCATCTTTCTTAAATGCAACGAAATATAATTCATTAGTCAATTATTTTAACATTGATAAGTAGCGGAGTGTACATCAAGTAATTAAATTCTTTTAAAAATTTTGTTATTAAAGGTTGAGCAGTGAAGAACTTGTAAGATATTGCTTGTAGTGAAGACATAAGAATTTTTTATAAAAATATGCCATCATAAAAATATGCATTTCATGTTTTAAGAGTCAAATAGCAATTTTTTATGTGAAAAAAATTAGGTAATTAAAAATACATACGAACTGGGTGATTTATATGTAAATGCCCCTTCCAAAATTATACAAGTAAACAAACAAAATAACTGCCAATCTGTTACCCCATTCTAAGAACATTGAATTAACCTGATAGAAGAAACAATTATCAATCAACTTAACAACAAATAGAGAAAAATTTATGTCCATCACACCTTCTCCACCAACCAACTAGCATAAATAGGAACATAAAGTTTTCGAAAGGAAGAAAATTCAGAAGAACCTAAAGGAAGGCAGGAACAAAAATGCCACGCTTTTAATGCTACATTTGCTGAAGATGAATCACTCTTTCAATTAAAGTTTTGTAGGAATGTAAAGATAATTTCGCAGAGTAAATATTTCAAGTTAACTTTAAGCAAAAAACATATGAAACTTAAATGTAATATGGAAAAGATTAGAACTGTGTTGGAGATGGTTCAAGACCATGAAGTTTATTCACTTCCTTTTGTATATATTTCTCAGGTGAAATTATAAGCCGAGATATATATTGGAGAAGGATTGATGCAAGTTTTTTTTGTTGTTCAAGTAAACTCTGCTTATGTTGAATTGTCCTATCAAATATTAAAATTCTGGAGCCACAACCAGTTCAGAACTCATGAAACAATAGCTTTTAAGATGCCATCACAAAGCATAGTGCCGAAAGTTAGATTAATGAAGGGAGCTCCAGTCTTGAGTGATCGAAGGGTATGTGATTTCTTAATCTTCATAGTTTTAAGTTGAATCCTTCCCAACAGGATCTACAATATCTATTTCCTTTGCGAAATGTGCAACATCAATCAAGCCTTAAGCACCATAACAAGTTAAAGAGAAGGTGGGGAAGAAGGAGCGCCCGGTGCTTCAAGCGATGGTGGAGGAGAATGGGAGTGAAGCGTACCTTGATCTGGAAGAAGGGGAGGCTCAGTGCTTCAAGAGACGGTGGAAGAAGGAGCGTAGGGAGCAGGGGGCTTTGCGAGGGGGCTTGATGCTTCGAAGGGGATCGTCGAATTGCAACGCTTTCGGGAGTAGGGGGTCTTCGCGAGTCGAGATGCTAGGGCAGAAACCTCCTTCAACTTCGCAAGTCGAGACAATAGGGCAAAAACCTCCTTCAGCTTCGCTAGGGCAGCGGCAATTTTGCGGGGAAAATACTGGAATTTCTGGATCGGTAACGCGAGCCGCTGGGTCGATTCCGCGGCCCCACGTTCTGTTAAATTTGCAGCCGCCCGCCGCGAACGCTTAATTCAAATGCTGAAAACTTCGAACGCGTTGCGGTTTGTGGCCGCGCTACACGAAAAAAGCGGCCCCAAACGAGCCCTTAATCACCCCATTTTGTTGAGGTGTATGCATATTGGTCGACACAACTCTAGGGTTACTTTTTCTTGAAATTATGAGTGAAGAGAATGTTTTTAAAAAGTTTTAAGGCATTATCAAATTCGCCTATTGTAATACAACTTTGAATTTATTTTTGATCATGTTCAAGAAGCGGAGAAAATGATGTACAAATGATACACTGGTGTAGTCTTTAATAAATGGCAAAGCATCAAGCTCGAAATATGTTAGTTGTAGAAGATGGTCGTCATGTATCACTATGAATGCAAGAAAACGACTTTGGGTTTGTGCTACTTAGAAAAGTTATATGCTTGTGTTTTGTTAACTTATAAATATCACTATGAAGTTCTTCAATATTAATATTTTTAATAATAAAAGAAATAATTTTAAGAATAACAAAATAAGATTGGCTATGACATAGATGATGGACATATTCATCTTTATTCGAGTTAAAGGTTCCAGAAAGGAAAGATAATACAATGTGTAGTATGAAGCTTCATTGGTTATTGAATATATTAAGATGGTAGTGACTCTTTCTTTAGCATTCCAAATTGTTTTTCTTGTGCCATGTTCTTGAAATACACAATGTAAAGGGTAAAATGCAACAATACCTTTAGAATCTATTTTTAATTTTTAGATAGATAAATTGGCGAGTAATTTAGGCATTTGGATATTTTTGAAAATAAATTTGTTTATAACAATGCCTTTTTGGGAATCAACAATCATCAATAATTCATCGACAATGATTATTTCATTATTTTGTGTAAAGAGTTGGTCGTATGTTATGTAGGTCCTGAAATTTTTAGATGTCCAGTAATAAAGCTGGATACACAAGTCTTTTTATCTGAAATTACATATATGTTTTATACTTGAATTTGGTAGATTCATCTTTCTAGAGCATGCATTTTCTCGCAAATGCCATCAGTTAAAATTTTTTTTATTGCTTTATTATTATCATATTTTATTCAGCTTGGCATAAATAAAATGCTCAGAAATATCCGCTGGATGTTTTCTCTTTTAATTTAATATCACGTATCCTATTTTTGTAGTCGTCATCCCGAAGTCAAGTGGGCACAAAGGTCCGACAAGATCTACCTTACTATTCTCTTAGCTGATGCAAAGAATGTTCAGATTAATCTTGATCCAGATGGTGTTTTCACTTTCTCTGGCATCACTGGTTCAGACAATATCTTGTATGAGGTCAAATTGGAGCTATTTGATAAAGTAAACGTTGAGGTAAGGTTAATGTCATGCACGGACACTATCATCGACACTTTCAAATGCATCTTGTTTTTTCGACCAAAATTCGTTTTTTCTGTAGGCAAGCAAACTAAACACTGGCGTTAGGAGCATCTTCTGTGTTATAGAAAAAGCTGAGAAAGGGTGGTGGAAGAAGCTATTGCGTGGTGATGGAAAGCTACCTCACTACATTAAAGTTGACTGGGATAGATGGGCAGAGGAAGATGAGGATGATGGTTTGTTCTTTACTTCTGTTTATTTTTATATACATGGCATACAATTTTTATGTGTTCACATATATCACACCTAAACATTCATATTTACATTCATAGCACTTTGGTGCTTTAAACCTATGCATGAAAAAGTGTATTCCACTTTTAAAAAGTGATAATAGTGCTGTTTTTAGTGTGATATCAAAGATTTTAAGTACTACATGTGTAAGTATCAAATTTTAAGCATGAGATATGTAAATACATAAGAATTGTGTGCTATGTATGTAAATGACCCTAAAGAATAATCTTTTAATAATTGAATTGTCTGAAGGCATGAATTATGCATAAGCTGTAGGGGAAGAACTTTGAAGTCTTTTGGAGCACATTAAAGTACTGCTGAGTTTATTCTCATATAACCACAATTATGTTTGCATATTTATTGGTTATTGATCAAATATTTTTCTGTGATGATGATGTGAGTGTGAGCCAAGCTGACTCGTGATTTGACTCGGGCTCGCTCGATAAGTGGCTTGTGAATGAGCTTGATGAGCTTACAAGCCAAGCACAAGCTAGCCCCAACTTGATTCGTTAGCTTGTGTGCAGTCTTTTTTAAAGACTAATTGATATAAAATATGCTCAAAGTATATTAAAATTTAAAATTTAATCTATAAATTATTAAAATATTAACAAAATGATATTTTGTATTTTATATTGAGTGGTTTTGTATTATTTTTCTCTTAATTACTCATTCTATTTGTTATTTTGTTATAACACTAATTTGAATTTATATTATTTTCTCTTTTTAATATTAAACAAGCTGGCTCGTGAGCAGACTCCAACTTGTAAAAGTAAGCTCATCCTCGAGCTCGATAAATTAATCAAGCTCAAGCCGATGGTGACACGAACTCAACTTGACTTGTTTACACCCCAATTGATGAACTTTGTAACAGTAGAAGTGCTCCATTTTGACTTAGCTGAATATTTTTTTCTTTCCCTTTTGAAAGTAAAATGTCATAATATCATAGATGTTTTCTTTTTCTTCCATGAATAGAAATCTTAATTGCATTTTCCACAATGTTGATCCTTCGGCAGTTCTGTAGACTACTTTGTTTTCAGTATTTTTCTAGGCGCTACTAAATTTATGGCATTTTTTCGTAACATTTTTATGTTTGTATTTGATATTCACAAAATTGTTCCTCTACGCTTTGACATGTCTAATTTGGTATGTTATTAGTCTTTTTGAGGAGCCTAACCTTGTATTTTTGACACAGGCCCTAATGCTGATGACTTTGGAGGAATGGACTTCTCGGTAATTTAAAATTTTCTTTCTTATTTTAAATTTTTTGCTAAGTTTTGATGTTTGCAATTGTTAATGCTTGTGTCCTAATTTTTTTACAGAAATTCGGTAATATGAGGGGAATGGACGGTGATGATGATCTTGATGTTAGTGATGATGAAGGTAATTTCTGGTGCCCAATCTTCGAATACACATTTTTCATGCATGGGTTTATAACATCCAAGTGTTATGAATACAAATATCAAACTTAGGTGTTCGATATGTAAATACATTTGAAATATGTGCTATCTATGTAACTTCCCCTAATTTGAATACTATTGTTTCTTACCAAAAAGGGCATAATTGCCTCTGAAGATTGGAAAGCAGGGACTTTCTTTAATTCTACCGGACTTGAGGCTTCGCCGTGAAATGAATATAGAACTTAGAATGAGGTGCGATCGGAAAAAAATCTGGCTTAACCATATGTTGACTTGGGACTTCATTAATGATTCAAGCTGACGTGTTAATTGTGTCAATACCTTTTATATTCATCATATTAATTTTTAGGGGCATTTACATACATACCACCCAATTCTTATGTATTTACATATGTAACACCCGAGCTTTAATTTTCATATCTATTGCACCCAAATCTTTCACATCACATCAACAAGTTCACCGTTTTAACTTTTAAAAAGTGAAATGCACCTTTTCATGCACATCCAAGGTTGGTATGTTTGTAAAAATTGAAGTATAGGTTCTAGATATGTAAATACATAGCAATTGAGCGGTATCTTCTTTAAAAAGATATAGTATGTTATATATAATAAATACTATCTACCTTCAGATCAATTGCTAACAAAATGAAAAACATCATTGTTAAACAGTAACAGAAATATGAAGGTTGTTAAACAGTAACAGAAATATTGAATCTTAGTTTGTTGTGGGGTTAAGATTGATCGGCTGATCTATAGCTCTTTTGTGTGTGTGTGTTTGTGTGTGTGTGTGTGTTTGTTTGTCAAATATGGAAAATCACACAGATATCGTAATGGTTCTTTTAGTGGTGATGGTTGATTGAAGTTATAAATTTCTTTTCAATAAATTTAATTTCTTTTAAAATGCTATCATTTTTGTAGTTGCAGTTTGAAAGTATGAGTTTAAACTTTGCCAATTTATTGAAATCTTTTTAAACAAATTTTTTAAAGTCAAAATCATCATTATTTAAAATATATTATTTGTATGACATTAGAAGAGACCTAGGTACAACTCATTATATATTCGTTCAAGCATGCAAATTTTTTATATATATCTCGCAATAATATGAAATAAAAACTTCTTTAGTTTCATCAAGAGTATGTTTTCAATCAAAATTTCTTATAAACATAAAAATTATTAAGAATATTACATTAATGTTTAGTGAAGAAGGAAGGTAGCATTCATTAATGTTCAAAATTATTTGATATTTTTAAAATAACCATAATTAAACAGCTCTCAGTGAGTTGGTTGTGTTTAAATAACTGCTATTATTTAATACATATCTAATACATATATTCTTGGATTTTGGCCAATGATTTCCTAAAGAATATAATTCGAAAATACCTTTATTTTTAACACCCTAAACTCTAATTTCATATTTTTTTAATGGTGGGACTAACTCAACCCCACTTGAACAATTGGGACTATTTTGACACTTTTTTGAAGTGAGGGACTAAAATGGCCCTGATTAAGTAGTTGAGGGACTATTTTGACACTTTTCTTATTATATTTTAACAAGGGTTGTAGCCTGTATGTTCCTCAACAGTATTTTGTCTTTTTGAGTAAAGAATCATAAAGTATACTTGATTGGTAACGAATCCTCTATCAACTAAAGTCAACTTAGATAAATCCCCCTTAGACAAATATTCACTCCAAGTCTACAAAATCCCCTTCGACAAAGCAATCCATGGTTATTGATAAGGATCATTATCAGGTTGGGTCGACTACATCCCCTTACTAAGTAGACAAGCAAGGGTCCATGACACCCTGGATGACAAAATCATGTGAGCTTGATCGGATGCATCATCTTTTCCGCCATAATTCACTTTTAAGCTCGTATTGATAATATTTTTAAATTTAAAATTTTAAATATTTTGCTACTATATGCTAAGCAATTCACTCTTTAATGAATAACCTTAATTGAAAGTTCCTACTGGCATCAATCGAGGTAATTGACCATAGGGGATGGCGCTACTAGAGAACTCAAACCTCAGATCTTAAAGTCCTCAGAAAATCAGGGCAAAATATCTGGGAAGTATCTTTTTTACTATTTATTTGCCATCTAAAAAGTTGACTTGAAACCTCACAGTAAACTTCTTCATCGTCCATTTCTTTTTTGAGAAAGGTCAGGGTCATTTCAATTTTTTGGAGCCCATGCATAGCAATAAAGCTTAGGTAATGTCACAAAGTTGACATGAAATTAATCATGTTAGGAGGATAGAGTGCTAATGTAATGATTATAGCACCCTGGATTAATGTCTATCTTCTTGTGCAAGGAGTAAAATGCATATGACCAAGATATACATCATACTAAAAGGGCTGTAACCATATTGAATAGAAGTTAATATAATTTGATATTACATTACTAAGATAAGAATCTATTTGTGAGCAAACTAAATCAAATCAAATAAAGCTTGATTTAAATACTTTATAAATTCATGAAAATATTGTAAATTGATTGATTATTGAAATTAAAAAAAAATAGAATACCTCAAGATATTTCAAATTGAAATTAAATGAAAGAAAATATAAAATCTAATCTGTTAAAAATTAAATATTTTGAAGAACAAAACTTAAATGGTATAACAAAATAAATGAATAGTAAAATCTCATTTTTTTAATTAAATAAGATTTAAAAAGAGGAATAATTGAGGAAATTTAGAAAATTAGCCAACTCACAATTAAATTGTTTTGACCAAACCTCCGAACACATCTAATCAAGCTAACTAAAATTCACAATTTTTGCGTGTATTTTGAGAATATTTTATTCCTTATTACAATTAACACTAAAGTAGGAGAACAACAAAAAGTACCAAATAAATTAAAAACATTCTCAAAATATTTGGGTATGTCTAATGTTTGAGTTTTGAATGGAGGAATCTCAAAGTAATTCTTGATTGATGAAATTATGTGAATTATAATTATTTTAACAATAAATGAGGAATTTTTAATATTGGAAAAGACAGATCACAAATCATCTTCCATGTTGGATCTTGATTTTTCCTCCACTTGATTGATCACAAACCATATTAATCCAGAGAAAATGAGAAACACAAGAAAATAAATATAGAAAAAGAAGGAAAAAAAAATACTAAAAGGCTCGAGAATGTAATGTAAAGAAGGGAAATTTAGTCAAATACTTAAAAAAAAAATGTTAAAACTCATAGTGTACAGGTAATCCCTATCTATTGGTTGGATCTGCGGTCACAAGAGTTATAGGAAGAGTCGTTCATAAAATGATTGTAAGATAAATATAGGAAAGTGTCATTAAAACGGGCTCAGCTTAGACTAGTTCAATCCTGTGGAGTAATCATTGGATTTCCTTGGAGTATTGGTCGAGTAGCTTCCTTAGGTGTTGATATATGGTGGCAACGGTTGTTCGAACAAAGCTTGCATCCGCTTTTCAGACATAGTTTGCGTCTGGACTCTGGACATAATATTTTCTCCATGTATATGCTCGCAACGCTCTGAAAAGGTTAAGTTTATTTTGTTCCTTAGCCATGTTGCTAAAAAACATACAAAATAACTTTTTTTTAGTGTTGCTGAGGTGACAACCAAGAACGAGCTGGGGTTGAGCCTATATTAGCTTTGCTCATTGGGCTCTCGTGCTCAAGCTGATATAGGACTTAGTTCCACTAACTAAGGGCAACAAAGCAACACAATTGGTGATGGTGAAGACATCAACTTGAATGGATGAATTAGAGACTAAGGGAGTGTTCGGAGCAGCTTGTGCTTCTCTGGAAACGCAGACCGCGGAGTTTGACCCTTGTTTTGCGTTTAGTATAAAAAACCAACTGCGTTTTCGAATAAACTGCTCAAATGTAATTTCCAAACGATAATGCGGTGTGTTCAAAACTCCGCCACAACCGATAAACTGCTTCAAACGGAACCTAAAATGTCAGTTTCATTGGCTCCCCAAATTGTTAAAGATTGGTGTTAATCAGCTTTCCTCGCCTGTATTGAAGTAAAGACCTTAAAGTAGACCACGGTAATCAAGCTATCAGGGCTCTTGGAATCGGCGTCGGTTCCATTGGCACAGTAGGCAGGGTTATTAGCAGCTTAACTAGAGTAGCTTCTAGCGACTAGGGGTTAGTCTTTCAGTCAAACATCACTCCTTGGAGGCAGTTTGTGCTGATCGTGGCTTCGGAAGTACATCCCGAGATGCCTAGAGACGTAGCTATTGGCAAGTTCTGAGAATGGAAAATGGAGGTCGTCTTCAACCAGAGTTCCTTGTAGTCACTGAAGTTGAACCAGCTCTCGGTTGGGGTTTGCAATCTGTCATTTGGCATTGTCTTGGCGCTTTCCTACTGATGCTTTAGCTGATCCAACTATTTTCCTTTTTCAGTGTTTTAATCAGCGGCGATTCCGGTGGGGCTGTCAGGCTTTGTTGTGTAAACAACTAATTAGACATTTTTACTGAACTTTGGGTAGTGCAAAAATTATAAATCTCAGGGGTTTTTTTTCTTCTTTTTAGTATTACCTTTTGCTAAACCATTATTAATTGCTAAATTTTTGTACATCATAATTACTATTTTTTTTCTATGAATTTTTTTAAATAGTATAGGATTTATGTCGGTGTGGTCTCACTAGTCTTTTATATGATGGAAAAGAGATGTTCATGAAAGAAATATTTTTTTCCGATAAATTCTGTAATTTTTTTTTAATTCCATCTAATTCCAGCTTAAACGAGAAACAAGCCCATTTTGCTTAATACAATTCCAATACAAATAATATATTAACGAACAATTTCGAACACGAGTTAAATTCAAGCATAAATTTTTGAACGAGCTGTATATAAATTTATACCGAGCTTGCTCATACTCAAATCATTTATTTAAATTCGACTTGTGTTAAGAAAGGCAGAGGTAGACCTAGGAAAACTTGGGCTTATTGTATTAAAAATGATCTTAATTTACTAGAACTAAATGAAAATATGACACTAAATAGGACGCAATGGAGAAAAAAGATTCATGTAGCCGACCCCACGTAGTGGGATTAAGGCTTTGTTGTTGTTGTTGCAATTGTATATTTGTCCGGGGGTTGCGAAAAAATGACCGCTTTTTTAGTAATGTTTGTCAATTTTTAGGGCTCAACACTGGCATGGAAAGCGGTTTGTACTGCAATTGATCGAGTGTATAGTGAAAAGTTCACAATTATGTTGAAGTTGAGAAGAATCGAGTGACAAATCGATGTGATGTTTGCAAACTATATAGTTGGAACATAAAGCCTAAGTACCATTCAAGAGATACATATGGCTCGCGACTTGAGGCTCATGCTTACAATTCACAAGCGTGCATGCATTGCGATTCAACCCAGTGTGCTTCATGATTGAGCCTGAACATGACTTTCTCGCATTGAATCGGCATTCTTAAAAAATACACTCTGAACCATGATTTTGACAAAATTGCTTTAAATTTATATATAAGGGGATTGGGTTCTCTCAGACTCATCTGTATATTTTTAAAAAAATTCAGACTTCTATGTTCTACTCTAACCACCCCAATTTTTTTGGGAACAATCCACAAGCAATTCCATGAATGTTATTTGCTTTTCAAAACTTAACCAAACTCTTCTTTGATATTTGGGAAATTTAGATATGTAGCATGGAAATCTTTTGCATACCTCTCACCCAAACTTTCATATTTACATACATGACACTTTGGCGCTTAAAACCATGCATGAAAAGATGTATTTCACTTTTAAAACCAGTAAATAGTGTTATTTTTTATTTGATATTAAAGATCTGAGTTCATGTCTGTAAATATGAATGTTTACATGTGAGATATGTAAATATATAAGAATTGTGTGCTCAGCATTTTATTGATTTTATTGCTGCATCCAAACAATCATGAACTTTTAATTCATTGTCAACATTTATTTGCAGAGGCTGACACTGCAACGAAGACTGAAGATCCTATTGAAGCTGCAGATCTGGAGAAAAAGGATGAAACAGAAAAAGCTTCAAACGCCTAAAATTTAAAAAAAAAAGAAGAAAACCCTAAAAGATTGCTCTGTTGTGCTCTCCATTGATCTTATTAATGTGGTCCAGATATTAAATGCAGACATCAAGTTTTGTGCTTGTTTTGTTGTTTCCTTTCAGGTGGCTGTTTTAACTTCCTTTAAAAAAAAAGAAAAAAAAAATCTGTATGGATTTTGTGTAGAAACTTGTTCTAACAACTGGTGAACAATAGTTGAAATATGGCTCGTATTAGTTTAGTTTATTTGTGAGCATTTCTTGGAATTTGTTGTCATTTTGGGATTGCTTTTTCATGTTTATGCGGATTGCAAGATGTTAAGGTCTCTCTCTTTGATAAGGGGAATTTGCATTCATGCCATTCAATCTCTATGTATGTACATATGCGGCACCTAAGTTTTGCTTTGCGTTGTGCATTGATTCCACTCATAATTTTCATATCACATCCAAAATATCATCATTTTAACTTAATAATGTGATACATTTTTTTTCCATTCATAGGGAATGTGGCTTGAATGTAAATAGCTAATACGCTTCGAGTGGTGATGTGTATGTAAATACTAGCAACTGCTTTATAAATGCAGAGTTAATTAAAGGCATTCATTTTGAAATTATGAATTGTGCATCACGTATCCTGATTTGTTGATTGATATCTATGGTATAAGATTCCTCAGATTGGGGATTCAAATTCTCTTTAGCATAGTTGGCCTTAAAAGACGGTTTGTACATATTAGGATTAGTTGGAGATTTTTATAATATCTTTTGACCATTTCTTATATATATATATATATATATATATGTTTCTAAGCAAAAATTTTTAATTATTTTGAATTAAGATCTTTGAAGAGAAGATAGCCATTACTAAATCTTGGTGGTTTTAGTTGGTAAAAATATTATGACCATTCGACGGTATTATTAAGTGATTTGATTATATTTGTTCTATAGGTTGATTATAAATTCATATAAGCCTTAAATTTATATTGAATTGATGCTAGGCTATAGTGTTAAATGTTGATTATAATTAAACAATTTACCTTAAAACGTTCACATACATACCACATAATTTCTTTGTCGTTTACATATCTAACACCTAAACTTTGATCTTACATCTATATATATCTTTTTTTGATGTTATATATACGATTTAATTAGGTGTTCCATATGTAAATATATAAAAAAATTAGGTGTTCTATATGTAAATATCTAAGAATTGTGAGGCATAAATGTAATTCTTTTAAAATATAATAATCAATGATGACTTATTTTCGTTATGGGGGAAAAACAAACACAAAAGTTATAAAAATAGAGATAGTGTAAATTGCTTGGCCTAGAAGTTAAATGTCAAATGAAAGTTATCTTCAAACCCTGAAAATGTTGAAGATTATTGCAAAATCATAATATATAACCATTCATAATGAAAGTGTAAAGGAACCATAATCATTAACAATTTTAGAGATTTGACAAAAAATTAAAATCTATTGCCACCAGTATACAAGTTCACTCTTCTCAGATGGAGATGGGATTTCATGTAATTACAAAGAAGATATATATCAAGTATGAAAATTCATAAGTGAAAGATGATAATGAAAGAGGGAGAAGAGAGAAACTCCATTACAATCAACATAAGAAGGAATATATTATGATGATGTTTAAACATTTGTCTGGTTGATTATTATTGCTTCGGTCGCATTATCTAATCTTGAGTTAGCTCAACTTGATATAAATACTTATTTCTTCATAGAGCTTTAAAGGAAAATGAATGCGTAATGGTACAGATGTGTGAGTGCATGTGTGGCGGGCTTGCGTGTCCTGCATAACATAGACTCAATATCTTGAATAGGAACTCTATAAATTTGGCATCGACTAAACATTTTAACACTTCCCTAGCTCCATATTCTAGATCGAGTGCAACAATGTCTCTAAGCATAAGTGAAAAAAATATGATAAAGAGTGTTCCATCTCCAAAT
>NW_018164464.1:1624092-1630836 GCF_001263595.1 Phalaenopsis equestris
TACAAATAACACTTATCGTAATTTCTAGTCGCAACGTAGTACTGTCACACACTTTGCCATCAAAGTTCGCACACTTTTGAAATCGCCTTCGAATAAGTCATCACTTTACATCCGTACTTTGGACTTGCATCCAACGAGTGATTCGAAAGATTCGTGAATGAAACTAGCAAAGTACTAGATTTTTAAATAATAAAATTTAGAAGTTAAATGTATAAATCTTAAAATTTTGAGTGTTATACCACTCTTTTATTTGATTTATATCGAGTTTGATTCATTGATAATTGTAATATTATGATCGTAACATAACAAAAGTATAACGTCCTACCATTTCATTATAAATCTCATATTATGTTGATAAATATGTCGTAGGTACATGATGGGGCTATTTCTTTTCTTTTAATAGAGAAGTTCATGTACCATGATATTAAGAGAAAATAAAGTATTGATCTATTTAACGAACAAAAGGCTCATTTAATTCAAGGGACATACGCATGCATGCCTTATAATTATTGTTTCTTTGCTTATCTAACCCTTAAATTTTCATATTTACATTATGATAAATTCTTTTAGGACGTAAGATCTCATTACGTCTGTGGGTTTATACAACTTGGAGAAGACCTGTATAGAGAATATTAAAGAAATGGATAGAGGTATCTACAGACCCGGATTCGTTGTATCCATGTTGGTCTTCCTTCGATAAGATGAATGAGATGATTTAATCTCTTACTAAAAATAAGAGAGAGAAAGAGAGAGAGAGAGAGAGAGAGAGAGAGAGAGAGAGAGAGAGAGAGAGAGAGAGAGAGAGAGAGAGAGAGAGAGAGAGAGAGAGAGAGAGAGAGAGTTAGAGATCCCATAGCCTCTTCTCTCGACCTCTCCCCATTTCAATACATAAAGAGAGAAATGAATAAAATTGAAATTGTATAGTACAAAATCTATCCGCAGTGTCTTGTTGAAAGGGTTGTGATGTAAATGTCAAATGTTTTATAAATAATGATGGAGATGTATCAATCCCTTCAACGTTGGTTCTCACTTTGATTTTTTGCCAATCCTAAGGAAAAATAAATGAGCCGAACAAGAAAGTTTGAAGAGCATTGTAGCTCTGAGATAGATCATATTTAGCACTCCAAATAGTGAGGTCAATCTGGCAGGTCAGTCTGGTAGGTGGATTCAATGAATCTGGTTGAGGTATACAGTGTGCCTAATAACTGTCTTAGAATCATGTTGTTTTTTAGATATCCCTTAATCAAGAATTGGTAGATTTGGGTGACAGTTCACAAGATAGCTTTAACATATATATAGTGATAAAAAAAAGTGACTGTGAATTGATAGTGCTATGATATGTGGAAAATATGTGATAATCTGTCTAAAATTTTATTGCATGTGTATCAATTATTTGTTGTTATTTATGCTTATTCAAGTACTCTATGTGCAAATTACATGATACAGGTAATTATGAGAGCTTAAAGATGCATTAGTCTGATATTAGAGTGAAATGGAAGAAAGCAACTTCAACACAGATCCAACGACGTTTGAATCCAGTTTACCTAGAGTAGAGTCAAGAAAACACATATTGGGCAACTATGAACCACCCAAGCGCCCAGCACGGCGCACCCAACAAAGCGCCTGACACTTTGGCTACCATGGATGGGGCACCTAAGCAGCCCCTCCCAACACTGGTGCGCCTTGTGCCAAGGAGGCCTCCTACTGGAACCAAGCCACAATTCCTTAAATGAGCATGTTATTCTTAATCTATGAAGGGAAAGTCAGAGAAATTGTGAGGGGATCTTTGAGAGACGATTCTACAGGACTGTCTAGAAGAGTTAGTTATCATCACTAAATCAGGGAAGGACTGGAGAATGAATTAGCAGCTTAAGAGTGTAGCTTTTCTGGTTTGTATTTCTCAATTATGAATTTATTTGCTTTGATTGATACAATTTGTTTTTTATTGTTCCACAACGTTTGTCACTAATTATTTTTTTCTCATCTGCTTTGGTAAATATATGTTTTAGGGCTTATTTCGATGTATGTGAGTTGTATGAAATTTTATTATGGCACTATTTTATCCGTTAAATATTCATTTACAATCAATCTGGTCAATTGAATTGTTAAAATTCAATGTGAACTTTGAGTTTCAGAAAAATCTTTAGTGGAGCAACGATGACAAAACTCATTAACTAAGAGAATATTAATATTGCTTTTGGATTAGTGTTATCTTATAAGGAAATACTCAGTTTTCGTGATTTCATTAGATTTAGGGGACTAAAGTGGTTTAATGTTCTAACTTTTTTAAATTTGTCACTGTGTAAACCCTAGGCTTTTAGGATCCAAATCAGGAGAGATAACTTCAATTCCTTGATTTACCTCTCACATTTATAATATTTTTTGAGTCGGGTTCGATTTAGTCTATTCAACCCGTTTATTATTCGGGGCGAACCTGAATCCAACCGCCGACTCGAATTGACACCCCTGGCTCTACTCTCAAATTCTCCATGATTATAAAATCATTATTATTAAATAAATAAGTATAAATTAAAAATTCACAATTACATTACAAATTAAAAAAAAACATACATTCAGCATTTTATTTATATATTCAAAATACCAATCTTCAATTCTCGAAGTTTCTGCGAAGAGGCAAAGCCGATGTGTGTAAATGCAGTTACAAAATAGGGCTTTAGGATCCTGTAATAGGTAATATACTTATATAACATATATTAATATAGGATATTTAAAATTATAAATATATTGGTTACCTGGTATTAGAATTTTCATATAAAATTATTTATATTTGATGGGTGCCAAAAAATTCGCGTCGGCAGAGTAACGGATTATCGTCTTAGCGTTGTACGAGAATTTTGCACACACTCACATGAAAAAGAAAAAAAACAGTGACTACTCCAGAAGATTTTACGTGGAAAGCCCGTAAAGGGAAAAACCACGGGGTTTGGACATGTTGCAAAAATCTACTATTGATTGATGATTAAAGAAATCCCTTATCCCACAAACGGGAAAGGACAACTTATTTTTCAGATTATGACGTTGACTGAAAGCGTCTTATTGGTTGTGATCGATGATGGTTGGTGGATGTCAACGACGATTGTTGATGGTCTTTGACGGTCGGTGATGGTCGACTGCTATCGGCGGTGGTCGACGACGGAAGTCGGCGATGTTCGACGACGATTGGCGACGATGTGGAACTACAAGTCTACAGCTTCTCCTCAAGGTCTCTCAAGACTTCAGTCCCCCCTTATGAGAGGGATGGGCTCTGTTTATAGCGGTCTTGGTGTAATTAATGTAGGAATATAAATCATTTTGATCGAGTGATCTGAAGAGCTTACCTTGATCATACGATGTTTACTAGACATTTAAGTGTCTTAATGATGTCAGAATTGAGTGATCTTTGGCTCGTTTGATTCGTCTTGTTAAGCCGCTCGATTCGAGTAGAAATTTGTCATATTCGACAACTCTTTGATCTTTCAAATATGTCTGTAAATCATTTAAATGTGGTTCAATGGCTTGAGGCTTGATTTGACTAAGATTGGACTAGTTTTCATATCATTAGGTTTGTCTCATCAAACCGGTTAGTTTGACTATAAGTTTGTTGAAATCGGAGCTCTGGATGAATTTTTAGCAAGATTTGAATGTTTCATGCTTAAAATATCGTCTTGATATTCGTGTCATGCCTCGAGATTCATGTCGGATGATGAAAATTTGTTGTTGGCGTATCAATATTGATATAGGATATATAAAAATTATAAATGTATTTTTATTTTTACTAAATTAATAAATTTATAATTATTTTAATATATATTTATAATTTTTATATATAATTATTTTAAATAAAATTCTCTTATTCGAATTATGAGTTAAACACGATTGAACATATGTCTGCTCGTGTTTTGCTCGATTATAAACCAAGCTCAAAAAAGTTATCCGTGTTCAGCTCGTTTGCTTGTCAAACAAAACGAACACGAGCTTCATGACGAGCCGAACGTGAGTTGCTTGCGAACGAAGAGCTTTTCGGACGACCCTAGTTTGGGGGATCACACATGGAAATCTCTAAATTTCACTTAGCTAATTTTCTTGAATTATGTGATACTTTTCAATAAAATGATATCTCTAACGATGCTATTAAAGATTAAGAGTTAGACTTTTTCCTTCGCTTGAACTTAATTAATAATAATATTTATTATTGTTTTTTTAAAAGGTAGGACTTGAGACCTTAATTATAGGGATAAAACACAATTCTACTCAAGGTTCAAAAGATTGAACCGGACCAAACATTGAACCAGTAGAGGAAGAGGTTCAAAGTTCAACGGTTAAACCTGAGTTGAATCAGGTGTCATGAGTTGAATCAGGTGTCATGAGTATATAAAAAAAAAATTAAATAAAGCTTAGATGACATAAAATTTTAGCAAAAGTCAACAAGAGGGAAATATAACAAAGAAAAATATAAAAGCTTAAAAAATAAAAAGTAATAAACAAATAGACGTGCATATTTCCCAAAAGCTAAAAAGAAAATGAAGTTGTGAATGATTTTAGAGCAAGACGTGATTTCTTGATATTAAAAAATTCAAACTATTCTTCATAATTTCTAATAAAAATGTGACATAATATAAAAAATTATACTTTAATCAGTTGATTGGTTCGATTGTCGATTCTAACCGATTGATCGATTCAATCGTCGGTTCCAGCCGGTTCTTTTAGGTTTGGTGCGGAACCAATTTTCAGCCCAATCAGAATCAAACCACCAGCCGATTCACATTCGAACCGGTTGAAACAGCCAGTTCGATCCAGCTTTTAAAATGTTGGTTCCATTGATTAAAATAGTTGGCGGCCATATAAACATCATATCATCAAACTAAGAAAATAAATAAATATATTATATATAAAATAATAATTAAATGATAATAAGCACATAAATCTATGGTTTGATGATTAGAATAAATGTCTTAAAATTATCACATAATGAGATGGTATCACCATAGGCTCTTGATAAAATGTATAAAACTATAATAAAACAAACTTTTTGTTTTATAAATATACATCAACAAGCTTTCATCCCATTAAGTGATTTAACTATAAAAAAAAATAAATAAATTATAAATTATAAAATACAATTTAATTTAATATAGAAAATTTACATACATACCTCTCAATTCCCATGTATTTACATATCTAAGAACTAAACTTCAATTTTGACACGTCGCTTCATGTGTTTCACTTTCTAAAAGTTAAAATGACGGTATATTTCATGTAATACGAAAGATTTGAGTGATTTAATGTAAAAATAAAAATAAAAAATTGATTTTAGAAATATAAATACAATCAATGATAAATTTAAATGATTTTGAATATAAGCAACAAAGATAAAAGATGCATTATAAAATACATAATCTAGTTTAACAAAAATATAATTAAGAAACAAAGAAGATATATCAAAGAAAATATGAAAAAAATAAAATATATTAGAACATAATGATTATTGCAATATGGATGGATGGATGAGTAAAAACACAGCACAAGTTTAATTATTTCCCTTCTTTTGAAAGAAAAACAGGTATTGATAAGCCACTGTTATTTTATTGAACGAATTAAAAAAGAAAATTCCTATCTTCAACTTATAGGGTTAAATACATGATGATACAATATATTTCAATGGAATATCATACATACCAGAACTATAGTCACAATCTAACTTAACCACAGTTATTGGCTTCTCAATCACCTCATCCGTTTCTGCTTTCTATTATTTGTTGAAAAGAAAAGAGATGAGTTAGAAACTCCTCTGGCTCCTCTCCCTCTTCAACTACCTGCAAAAAGAGAAAAACACAAGCATAACCCGTGTTACAAGCCGGTAAACCTCGACTAATGAGACAATGGGTCGATTCGATGAAATTTTTTCATAATTTTGATTTTCTTATAGCTACCACATTTTCGCTAAGCTATGGATTTTTATCACCACTTTTAGAAATTTCGATAGTAGGTAGTGGTTATTTATAACCACATCTGTTTGATTGTTGTACAACAAGGGTAACCTACGTGAATCTTTTTTCTCCATTGTGTCCTATTCAGTGTCATATTCTCATTTAATTCTATTAAATTTTAATAATTTTTTATGCAAGTTCTTTTTAGGTCTTTATCTACATTTCTTAACGTAAGTCGAATCTAATCAACGGATGGTCGATGTTTAATATGACCAAATCATCTAAAATGACTCTCACTAATGTTGTTTGCCAATGGAGCTACACCAACCCTTTTAGAGATGTATTCATTTCGCATTGTCTCTTAAGCATAAAACCACTCATTCACCTAAGCATTCTCATCTCAGCAACACTTAATTAAGTTTAAGCTTCACTTTTAAAGCCCAACATTCTACGACATAAAGCATTGCAGGTCTCACCGCCATTTTATAAAATTTTCCTTTAAATCTAAGCGGTACTTTTCTATCACACAGTAGGCCTAATGCATTCCTCCACTTCAACCATCCAACTCGAATACTACTAATAACATCCCCATCTATATCACAGTCACTTTGAACAACAAAACTGAGATATTTAAAATGTTTACTCCTTCTAATGATTTGATCACTCATTGTTAAAGCTCTACCACTAAATCTACTACTACTAAAATTACAATCTATGTATTCATTTTTAGATCAATTCAAACAAAATACTTTAGATTTTAAAGTAGACCTTCATAATTCTAGTTTTTCTGAACTCTTTCTCTAATCTTATCCACAAG
>NW_018164464.1:1630936-1634800 GCF_001263595.1 Phalaenopsis equestris
GTCATCTTAGCTTTAGCATTTGACTTCACTTCCAGTGAGTATAGAGCATGGTTTGGTGCCCATCTTTTATACTATTGTGACTTCACTTTCAGTTTAGTGGAACATATAATCACAAAAGCAACAGATGTGCTATTAGTTGTACTGCTGAATTATTTCATTTATATAATAATCATGTCTTTGAGTAGTAACATAGAAACCATACATTATACCACCAAAACTAAAATAAAAATAAAATTTCTCTGTTAATCCAGAAACTGCATATAACATAACTGATATATACTAAAGCAAGCTAAAAATTATACATAAAGTGTATAAGCCATCAAACTTTATATGAAGAGTGATATTTTACATGAGCAATCTAAACCTCTCAGTTAAATTACTAAATATAGATTTCAACTTTAAGGAACTCTCTGAATCTTGCTGAAATCAAGCTTGCCGCTTCTAAAACAACCAGAAATGGCCAAAAGGTTATCAGAACTGAGTGAATCATGTCTACCTTTGCTAAACCTCATGGACTCAAAGCACTTAAAAGAGGAGAATGGACATGGCTGAATATATGTATAATTTGAAGTCATGAATAAGACGTTAGAATTTAGAACATACACATAAAAAGAGAAACAGACATTTACATATATAACAAACAATTCTCAGGTATTTACATACCTAACACCTAAACATTCATATTTGCATGCACACCACTCAATCACATAAAAAATACCACTCTTTGGCCGCTTCTCTTGATTATTCATAGTGACAATGGTACTGTTTAGTATAGGCTAAAGTGCACATGATTCCATAACCCCTAATTTTTAAGCACTATACTAAGGCTATATAATGAATTATATACATGAAAGAGTGCATCATGATGCCATTGTACTCATGACTTCTTATTTATAAGTGAGAATCAAGATTTAAGCACTGGACTAAGGCTATATAATAAATTATATACATGAAAGAGTGCATCATGATGCCATTGTAAAATACAAAAAGACTGTGTAGTATGAGAAGTTGAGCTAGTGCTCAGTCAGCTAGTAGAGAAGGAGTTGTCGGCTCTTTTGGTGGAGGTTGCCAAGTACTTCATAGGCTTAGGGAAAAAACATTGCGCTTAGGGATGGTTTGGGAGTTTAACTATGAATCATCATGATTTTTTCTAAGCCAAATGCCAAAGTCTTTCTTGAACTAGGCTAGTGAGTTCATTTCGAACTTGGTAGATGGGCTTACTTTGAACTTGATTGACAAATATCTTGAGTTGGATTAGCTAATATATTGCGCTTAGTTGGATACAATTTTTATTCACCTTAATTTTCAATGCCATCCTTATTATTCAAAGTGTACACATCTATATTTCTCCAATAAAATAAATAATGATTATATTTCTCTAATCATGGTTATTATTAGGCATAGAACACATATAGTCAAACTTTTTTAAAGGGTGTAAAAAATAAAAATACAAATTCAATTATTGGACATTTAAATATGTAAGTAGTATTAATGAGCAGTTTGGTAACAAATTTAGAATAAGATTTAAGCTAAATTTTGTCAGAAAGTCACTCTGGATAAGTCAAATCTCCGATTTTACTAAATTTGGATTTTACTCATTTTGGGTGTAAGTCTTGGATTTAGTAAGTCCTTCTGTTCGATTGATTTAGTAAATCCAAAAAGCTTAAAGAGGAAAAAAATGTTCCTGTGAACTCACCTTCCTATATGATTTCTGGAAGGCGCATAGAGAGAAATAGAAAGATGGTAATCTCTGTACGTCTTGATTCTGTCGTTGCCTTCCCAATTAGCTTTAATTATGATTCTATCGATTATGATGGCTTTGGGTGAAACCGAGAGGGGGGGAGACATAGGTGAGGGTTTTGAGCAGGAGAAGGGATGGAGAGGGTAGGTTTATGATTTGAATTTAATTTTAATCATGTAATTTTTTTCAGAAATTTATATACAAGCATCCAATTCTTATTCATTTATCTATCTCACACTTAAACTTTGATTATTACAAAGTAGGCATATTTTTCTAAATTTGAAAGGATGCTCGAAAAGGTGGATTGCAATTTTTTCATAAACAGGGTGTTTTAAATATGAAAATCAAAATTTAGTATGAGATAAATAAATGCAATTAATAAGTAATAAAGAACTGTATATTATCATATTAAATGTAATTAAATAAATTTATATGTACGTATTAAGAAAGTAATTGATAAATGTAAATCATATATTGACTTTTATTTTACTTAATAAAATTTTACGTAATTATGAATTAGCATAATAAATAAATAATTAATTACTAATTGAAATATATTAATTTACTACTTAATAAATAATAAACTTTTTATTAAGAATCAATTAATTTTGTGAAAAAATAATTATTAATTAGCATAATTAGGAATAAAAACTAAATTGGATTTAATTATATTTAATAATTAATCTCTATCCTAGCAATGAATTAATTAAAATTAAATTAGGCCACTAATAAATGCTTAGCTCTTTAAAATGCTAAATTATAAACCCGCTAAGCGTAACAGTCCAATTAGCCAGGAGACGCTTCTGGTCCTTTCTCGGCTCTTCGTCTCCAATTGAAGCTCGAAGGTATTCTACAACCATGGCGATCCATTGCTGAAACCCAGCACAGTATGCCGTCCAAGGATCGAGTGGCGTATTTCTATGACGGTAACCTAGTACTGCCATTGGGTTAACGATTTCTATCGTTTTATCAAAGCAATGGCTGCTAATTTTTTTCTTAGAGAAAGTGATTAAATCAAAAGTGTCGTTCTAGCTGGTGGCCTACTCCGGTTCATGAAATTGTTTGACCCAAGATTTTGTTCATTATTGTTGCTGTTGGTTGGCCAGGAGGGCGTTTTGGCGAGGCCCTAATCGACTTTAAAACGTTTTTTTAATCATATGTATCAGTTTTTATGAATTTTATTTTTGATGCTTAGACTTATTTACTGATTTTCCATCTATCCATGTTAATGATGGTACATGGAAACCTATTTTTTATTTATCAGAAAGAGCAAACCCTGGAGATTTTTTCACTTGTTCGGAGTGATTAGCAGTAGTTTTACTGAACTCTCAGAGTAGAAATAGCTTGGTGCCTTACTGCCAAGGTTTTATTACTTTTCAATGCCCTTGTTATAGCAAGGCATAGTTTATGCCATTAGTTGTGAGTTCGAGGCAGAAAACTGGTTAAATTATGAAGTAGTTAGTTAATGAATTCAGTTTCAATATTCTTTCATGTCTGCAGGTATATTCGTCAATTATGCAAGCTATGTAGATTACTCACTGTTATAAACCTTATTAAATTGACATTATGGAGCAATGCAATGGTATTATTGTTAACAATTTCCAAATGAAGGAGAATAATTACTTTTATTTTTTGTGCCTTTAACCTGTTTGTAGGCTGTTTGTTATAGTTTATATATCTTTAATATCTGCTTTGAACTATTAAATATACATACTTTTTTATGGTTTTTTTTCCATGCAAATATTAAATTTTCCATTCTCGTTAAAAATTCAACCATAGGGCCTACAGTAATAAGTAGGGGTGTAAACAAGCTGAACACGAGCGAGCCATGCTCTTAAATTTTCCATTCTCGTTAAAAATTCAACCATAGGGCCTATAGTAATAAGTAGGGGTGTAAACGAGCCGAACACGAGCGAGCCATGCTATAACATGTGTTCGTGTTCGACTCGTTTATGCCATAGGGCCATGCTATAACATATGCCATAGGGCCATGCTCGCTCGTGTTCGGCTCGTTTATATTTCGAGCTCAAAAAATGTGTTCGTGTTCGACTCGTTTGCTTAATGAGCCGAACACAAGCTGTTCACGAACAAAGAGTCCTTTTAACAACCCTAATCATGTAGCC
>NW_018164464.1:1634978-1645958 GCF_001263595.1 Phalaenopsis equestris
GAACACGAACGAACACATCTTAGTTCGTGTTCGGCTCATTAACTTATCGAACAAAATTAACGAGCCAAACACGAGCTTTTTAACGAGCCGAACACTAGCTGTTCAAGAACAACGAGTCGTTTTGATAGCCCTAGTAATAAGGCTTTCCCTGTGGAAGCTTGGTTAAATAAAAGATGGAAATTTGCTTGAAGAAATGTGCTTAAGATTAATATAAAATTATAGAAATTTGTGTTCATCTTTGATTTGCCGTGTTTGAAAACTATTGTCATACTATAGACGGAGAGATCAATTCATTAGAACAATTAGATTATTGGCTGATGGGTTGAATAGTCAAGGCCAACTAGACCTAGAACATGCAGTGTATAGCTGTATAGTCATGCGTAGAAGTTAAAAAACTATAAATGAGGAAAACTATTTTCAAAACTAATGGTTAAAAATGTTAAAGGGCTAACCATTGACACTAGGCTTATTGCATCCATGATGTGCATGACTTGCTTTTTCACTAATTATCTAAAGGATCATGAGGCAGCTATGTATCATCTTGCTTTTTCACTAATTATCTAAAGGATCATGAGGCAGCTATGTATCATCAAATAAGATGATGTTTTCCCAAAGGAGGTAAAGATGTTGCTAGTTGTCGTAATCCCAAAGGAGAATAAAGACAATGTCACTGACCACTTTCCCACATGATACAAGTTGATGATTGAGGTTAGGTCAATATCTCGATAGGAAATGAATTGGATACGTGAATTCTTGAAGCCGATTGATGTAGTAGAGCCAATTAGCGATTGTTACTTTGATGACATGCCCTTTGTGATGGCATTGCTTCATTTTTTCTGACTCCCTCACAATTGGCTTGGTTTTAATTTTATTAAATTTTTTAATTTACTCTTGGATAAAAAAGTACAAAATAGTTCTCATCTCTAGAAAGTTTTTTGTGTAGGAACTTGAATAAGAAATTTTTTTTTTTGGAAGTTATTGCAAGTAAACTACTTACTTCGCCAATGTCGAGATATCTTAGAATTGTTGATTGAGCTACGTTAGAGCGATGATGGAGGGGAGCATATAGTAGTTCTCAATATTCAATCCTTTTTGAAATGGAGAGGGAGGTGTCAAAATTCGGGTTCCGTGAGGAGAGTGGAGAGAACTAAATTTGCAAGTGTTAGAATCCATGCTCTAATCATAATTGGCTAATTTAAAAAGAAAACTAAATACCTATATATGGAGTCAAGTTACAATTCAATCTAAATTGAAAATTCAAAAATAGATATATTAAAAAAAGCTTAACATCAAATTTAAAATAAAGAAAAAACTAAAATTAAATACATTAAAACTAAAATAAGTTCTAGTGAAAATCCAGAATACTAAAATAATCTAGAATGAACTTATTGCATCTTTTGTACTCTTATCAACTCGCTTCGTTTGATAAAACTCTTTTGTCAAAGAGTCAAGAGGAAGTTCTTTCTTGGAAGTCTATTCTCTTTGATGGAGGCAGTGAAATTTATTTAGATATATCTCTTTCATTATCAATATGTGCAATTTGAACATTGAAAGTAGGGTTTAGCTGTTTTAAATTTTATTCATTAATGAATATCTTCGTTATTGTCGATATGTGCGATCTGAACATTGGAAGTGAAGTATAGCATTTTTAGATTTGACATTGCAATGCATGATATATCTTGCTTTGATCAACACAATACAATTATATAGTGGTAATACAAGGTTAATATGCAATTCTTGTGAGAATTAGACAACAATTGTATAATTTGTGAAAAAAAGTTTTATGCATGGAGAACAAAACCATGAATCAATCTATTTTTTCATCTCAATAATAACAATAATAGAAGATATTCTTGTTTCAATAATAGGTTAGAGCATAATCTTAAATGTATGCTTAAGAATAATATCAGGAGCAACCATATGACCAAGCTCAATAAGAGGCTTGATCATTCATGGCTAATCTTCATCAAGCTCGTCTGTAGAATCTAGATCTTGGCAATACTAATCCTCTTAAATAAAATTGACAGATCTTTCATTTTTATACCCATGGAGGCGATAGAAGTGTCTGAAGTTCTAAATTTAGTATATGTTCTAAATTTAGTATATGTTTATATACTTTAGGATTTTGAGAAAGTGTTATGTGATATGATCTGTCATCATATTAAGATTGTTCTTGAAGGCGATGAACAAGATGATCATATGCATAACTATTAGAAAATATATTAGTATTTTCAAAATGCCAAATGCAATATGATGCACGGAGTTCATTTTCTTTGTTGCAATACACACAGCGTGAAGTAAAGCACTTGACTATTATAAACTAAAACACTAATTCTTTATATATCATATATCTATATATTATATTCATACAATAGTCATTTTATCAACTAAAAATAAAACCACATTTGGTAAAAATTTCCTCAAGTATCATGATACATCAACAACAATACTTTTTGAGCTATTTAAAATTAAAAATAAGGAATCTAGAATCAAAGAATGAAAGTCATGAAAACATTGTTAAACATTATGGGTCTGTTTGGGGCAGCTGCAGCTTATCCAGCTTATGCTGATAAGCAACTTATCCTGATAATCTGCTGATGACCAGCTGATTCGAATAATCTGACTAACTGTTTGGTTTGTGTGTTTGGAAAACAGCTGATTTGCAGCTGTTTATGGATAAATGGTCATTCTGCTTCTGTGCATTAATATTATTTGCAACAGAAGTGTTATAATAATATCTTTGATACTTAAGAAGCAAAAAATGACTTCATATCAGTAAAGAAAATAAGATAAAAACCTAAAAAAAGTTAAATAGGCTTGAAATTAAACACATGAATGAAAATATACATATGCACTTTCGCACTTTCGTTGTCTTCGTTGTCAAATGTGAAAGAGAGTAGAGACTACGGTGCTCGGAGCATGAAGAACAACCTAGGGGCTGCTAGGTAGCAGAATTTGAGTGGAATTCAAGAATAATTTAGTAATTTAAGCAAAAATTTACCTAAATCCTGCCAAACAGTAAAAATGACATATTTAAATCCCGTTTCTCCTCTGTTTTGCCTGAATCCAGGATTTAGAACATTCCGTTCGAAGGCTGATTTAGGAAATTTTGAGAAGCTGAAAATCGCATGAAGGTGGGCGGAGTGAAGAAATGCAGAGTTTACCTTACTCCATGGATTCCAGTAGGAGCTGAGCGGAAGAAGGAAAAAGATGGTTCGTAGGTCTTTGTACGCTGCGATTCCTTTGTTGCATTCCCAGCTAGCTCTAATGGAGATCGTATCGGGAAGATTAATCACGTTGGCGATGGTTTCGAGTAAAACCGAGAGAGATGGTTGATGGGTAGAAGAGATAGGTTAGAGAATGCAAGGTTTTAGTTGGAGGTTAGGTTTTTGTTTCCTAAGGTTGTTCTTGTTTAGGGGATTGGATTTTTCAACAAGAATGAAAGGACAGGATTTGAGGGGGAAATTTAGGTTTTTTATTGTAACTTAATTTCTCTTTCAGATGGTCCTTTTCTAGAGAAAATCATATTACTTTTCTGAATGCAAACTTTCTAGAAGATAACATATTCTTAAGTTTGACAACGCTGAATGCAGGATTTTTAGTTGGAGGCTTTGTTTCTGTTTCCACTGATCTTTTTTCTTTGACAATGGAATAGGGTTTTGTCCGCCACAACTGAAGGAGAGAATTTGAAAGCATTCTAACTTCTTAACTTTTAGCTTAATTGCCCTCTCGAATTGTCACTTTCTTAAAGAGTAAGTGACATTGCTTTCTTGGGTCATGACTTGACTGGAGGATTTCATTCTAAATAAACAAACTCTCTCTTTAAAAAATTTCCTGATCCTGAAAAAAATCCTTGCCTGTTTCAATTATGAGTAAATTCTTCTTTACATGTCATATGATGCCCTGTAGTTAACATATATAATGATGAAACATATTTTAATTCTTGATTGGTCAAAATTAGTTGTAATTAGGTTTTAATTACAGTGACATCTTAGTTCATACCATCTATGTTGTGCATAACTTTCCTTATATTCTAATGGTTTAGAATAATGGTCAAAACATCTTGGCCAAGCTGCGATAGAATTTTCTTTCTCTCTTTTTGTTTCTTTGACGTGTTAGCATGATATTATTCCTTGGCCAAGTTTGGAATAACCCTGCCTTTAAAATGAGAAATAAGTTTCCTTTTAACATCTTGGCCAAGCTGCGATAGAATTTTCTTTATCTCTTTTTGTTTCTTTGACGTGTTAGTATGATATTATTCCTTGGCCAAGTTTGGAATAGCCCTGCCTTTAAAATGAGAAATAAGTTTCCTTTTAAATTTCTTAAATTTGGAGCTCGTTTTGACTAATTTGACTTATAGAAATTGAAAATTTGTGATCTGGCTAGTTACAAAGGAAATATTTGTATTTCTTCTCAAAGTGCAGGCATTTAACTTTGCATTTTCTGCCCCAATTTTGACTGGGAAAGAACATTATATGCACATAGTACACGGACAATATGATAAAAATGCCTTTTTTCTCGAACTGAGATCTGTCAACCTTTTTGAGAAGCAAAATGCAAATATTAAAGAATTTTATCCTTGAGAAAGCTTAAGCTTATATGCGTTGTGCTTCGTTAATATTTTCATGGTGCATTTAATTTACTTTTATCTTGTGCTTGCCTGCTGCATCTCAGCTACATTTTCTCTTGGTTCTAATTTTCATCTATAATTTATGAATTTGATGTTTTGTTCAATAACCGGTTATATCTTTTGACATGTTGATTTTTTTTTTAATTTCTGGAAATTATTGTCTTTACTGTATTAAGTATCCTTGCCTTCATATAATTTACAAGTTCTTATATAGTTTGCTATCCGTTTCTTTAATTTTTTTTCTCCTCTCTATTCTACTTCAGCTTTATCCTTTATTTAATGTTTTCCTAGGCAGAACTTTGGTAAGCAAATGATACCTTGTGACTAGTTGCATGACTTTTTTATAAAGAAGAAAGACTCTAAGCTTCTTGATAAGGTTGAGAAAGGTGTTAGAAGATTAAAGAAAAGAGCAGCTAAAGAAATAAATAAGAACTTATATAAGAAGACCTTGATATGGCACCGAGTTGTGTTACCCTAACCTTGACAAACTAGCTCTAACATTTTCCACTTTCGCTTGGAGGCTCCACTTGTACTTCAGATTTTTTTCGTCATCACCAAACAAGTATGAAATGGTGACTGCTGGACTGCATGTCACAATCATTTTTTGTGTCAAAAAGCTTACTCTTTATTCAAATTCTTAGCCCCTAGTGAATCAAATTCTAAGATACTACGCTGTTTGTGACACGATCCTTAGTCGCTACTTGGGCAAATTTTGGATAAAAGGTACCATCCTATAATAATTTCTATATAGATAAAGATGAGAAGATGTGATGAAAATTTTCTTTGTAATTATTCTTCTGTATAGAAATTCTTGATAGTACCTTTCCTACCAAACTTGATATCAAACTATCAGTGAAGTACAAGTTCACCTAGAATTTCTTGTTAGATGAAAGGCCTTAGAACTGATCAGAACTATCCATGTCAAAGACAATTTTGCCTTTTTTTTAAATTTTTCTCTAGACATTGTCTTCAGCATCTGTCACCCACATAAGCTCTTAATGTCATAGCAGAAGTCAATGTTGGTAAGTGTGGAAACCACTTCACTTGCCAATTGCTGTCCATGAAGGCTATTTCGGCAAAGGCGCATCTTGTCAATTTTAAGGCATCATGTTGCTGTTATCATGATTAAAAAATTTAAATAAATAAAAGAAAACACTTGATTCATGCTGCATGGGAGTGGCCAAGGGTACGTTGTCTACCATCTTCGAATGAAATATCTTATTTAGAATCTCTTTCCTGTAGTGTCAGGACAATGATGTTTCTTGCTACTTTCCTAAGTTGTTAGAAGCTAAGCCACAATTCAATTCTATACTTGATGGAATTATGAAGTTCCTCTTGTTCGAAACATTTTATTATTTCAAATTTCCCTCTACAATCAACCTGGACCATGAAATGCAATTCACGCAAACAAGAAATTGTTGATTTTTCGCTCCAAGAATGGGGTCAATCAATAGCTCTCTTCCGTGGTTCATCCTTAAAAGGAAGCTTTTTTACATAAAGGTTTCTTGTCCCCAATGAGCTCCAATTAGTTTTTTGGGTGTATTGCACTATCATTGGTGCGACACCCTTTGCACTTGCCCTGGGATGTGAGGGCTAAGAGTGAATATAGAGATGCACAAAATTGAAAGCAAGTATTTGGATGGCTAGATAGAATCTGTTTGGATTGCACCATCTTTATAGCCTTTGGCAACTCCTTGATATGGAAGAGGGAAAGGAAGAACATAAATAGTGTAAAATGTGCAACTTAGATTGGCTATAATACACAGATAAGTGTATTGAATAAAGACTGGATTTGAAACTTCTTGCAACAACTAGCTAAAGAAGCTGTTAGAGAGAATCATCAAAAAGTTTTGTGCTTTGTGCAAACTTTGATGAAATAATGATATTAGGCCAAGTGAATGTAAGAAAATATTTAATTAATGAGATTTATGAAGATCTGAATAAGTAAGAACGTTTTAATAAGTTAAAAAACGTAGCAAATCATAAATGAAGCATCTACACGTGAAAATTTAGCAATGAAGTTGGGCAATATCATAGGAGTTAAAAATGAAAATGTTCACGATGATAAAAAGGATGAAAATCTAAACATTTGCTTTAATTTTTATGAATGAAGTTTCATGAGCACGGAATCTAAAAAAAAATTATACAATTGCCTTTGAAACATTTTTATTTCTCAGTTAGGCGCAAAGCATGTAGTATGTTAGTCAGTGGTGGTCTTTGCAAGGAATCAATGCCTATTTGAACATGTCTCTTATAATTTTTTAATCTTTAAACTAGCAATTTTTTACAGCAACAAAAAACTTGTCCTATAGTTGTATAAATGGCCTTTTTTGTGCCTGTTCATCTATCTAATGCTCTTTGCTAAAAAATTCTACGCTAAGTTTATCTCAAAGAGCAGAGGCATTATAAGAATCTACTTTACTACCTATTTAAAAGAAGGAACGATATCATGAAAACATTCTATATGCTTCAACTCTGCTTCCATTAGTTGACACACAAAGTCTGATGAAAGCTTTTGCTTTGAAGTGCAGAGCTTTTCTTTATTATTTAAGAAATAGATTGTTTTTAGCCAAGATTGAATTTAAGGAGGATGTACTCCCACTATGTCTTAAAACGGACATGCCAAGACCCTATCGGTTATCTATACCCAATAAGGTTTTATTTCCTGGTACAGTTTTCTCATTTCGTGACTGTACATTAAACAATTCTTTAAGATTAGATGGCTAATAAGGGCTCCTGATTTGGAACCTGCAAACCTTCAAAAGGAATTGATTTACCAGTTAGTGATCTTGTAACTATGCGCCTTCTCATACCTCCAACAATGTATTATTAGCCATAACTACCATCTTGAATGCCCTGAATTTCCATATGAATTTTAAAAGGTGAATAAATTTCAAAATGGTCATTTCAACTTTTTGAAATAAATGAAATTTAATTTTATTTGATAATATTTTTACATAAGAATAGCAAGAGAAATAGTTTGGACTGCCCATCTTTATTTAGGTTGATATTCAGTAACACCATGGGCTTTCATAGGTGACTATGCTTCTTAATAGTAGATTATATCACAGGTGCTTGAATTTTACTACAGGACTTGACATGGTGGCCAGGGAGGACCAACCGGTTCGGTCCTGAAGGTAGAGAGGCTTCCATTCCTCCCTTTCCCTTCTCTCCCCCTCCCCTCTTTCTTTCTTTGCACCTTCCTTATCTAAGCTCTAAATCAGAATTTCTAAATATTTTTCTTCCTCTTTCCTAAATTAAGATATTTGATTTTATTCTTCCTTCTTGTTTTAAAAACCATTTATAAAATGTAAATTCTGATTTTATTCTTCTTATTTTACAATGCCTTTCCTAGAATTTGAAATTTGATTTTATTCTCTTTCTATTTTAACTATTGCATAAAATAAAGTTCTAGCCTAATTGTAAATAGAGGATTCTTATTTTTGATATGTGAATTCAGGTTTTATCCTTTGTATATTCCCTTCAAAGGTTGTATCTGACGTCGAGGTAGTGCTCCGGTCGTCCCTCGTCCGAGGCGGTGATCATCTTCAAGGGCTTGAGTGGTGCTCGTTTTATAGTTTAACTTCGACGAGACATTTATCTTATCATACTTCCATTTCCTTGCTGCCTTCCACTGCTGACAGCCACCTTCTTGGTCCCGTCCAACCATTGTAGCCCCTCCAACTTGCTGTCCAGCCCTTCCCTAGAGTGCGCCGACACCCCTACAACAGCTACCTTACTTTCCCGGCCTTTCACATCGCTGCAAGTGCTTCCCTACTAGCTGTTCACTCTTTGAAAGTGTCGACAAACCTTCCTAGCCGCCATCCTACTTCTTCCACAACAACCTCAACCTCTCTTGCCTTCACCGCAGCCGACGATCCAACCTCTAATGATGTTCCTGCTTCTCTCCAGCTGCAGTTCGATACCGTTACTATCGCCAACCTGTTGTCCTACTTCTTCCAAAGCAGCTCCCACCTCTAATGGTCCAAACTTCACCGCACCGCCCAATCTAGCCTCTCCTCGTTAGACTCCCTCATCAAGCATGTTATGTCTTTTTAGTTGAGTCATTAGTTGTAATTCTTTGTAATGGTATCTCCAGCTGCAGTTCGATACCGTTACTATCGCTCCCACCTCTCCCACCACGTAAATTCTCCCACCTCTAATGATGTTCCTGCTTCTCTCCAGCTGCAGCTCCCACCTCTTCCAAAGCAGCTTCTTCCAAAGCAGTTCGATACCGTTACTTCGTCTTTTTAGTTGAGTCATTAGTTGTAATTCTTTGTTTTGTGCTTTTGTTTTGTGTGTTGCCTTTCGTTAGTTCAAGTTTTCATTGTAACTTTGTTTTAAGTCAATAGTAAAATTGTGTCTTGCATCGTGATTTGGATTAACTCCGATATCATTTGATATCAAAACTAGCCCAACTCTAGTCTCATTCTAGGGTTTCTAGCATCCGCCTCTACCCAATCTGCCACAACAATTCTTTTATTTTATTACTTTCTTTCTTTGTTCCTTCTTTATTTCCTTCCACAAATCCTAAACCATAACCATGTCACCAAGGAGATCTATGCCCGAGCTTACCCGAGACGAGATATGGCTACTGCTCCGTCGACTTCAACGAAGGCTTATGGATATTGAAGAGGAAATCCAGTGGGAGGATGCTCTCGATCGTGATCTGGAAGTTCAAAGGAAAAAATGAGAAAATAAAGATGAAGCGAGAAATACATCACCAGTTCCTACCAATTTACTACTTGCAAAAGTGGTAGACTCTAGCTTACAAAGTAGAGAAACTGTATCACCAAGCGACTCCCCTTGCTACTGTCCAACAAAACTAATTTGCAAGTCTGTCACAACCAGAAGATATTGCAAGTGTCATGGATTTGGACATGTTGAAGTAGAATGCACAATCAAAGGAGTGTTCTACTTCACTAAGCAGAGCATCATCAAAAAATTGGGTAAAGACATCGCAGATACTGAAGAGCAGTTCAAACAAGAATCTTCTTCCGATGACGTTTTTCCGCAAGGAACCCCTTTGTTTGTGGATACATCCAATGCCTTTCCTCCATGTGATCAAAAGGAACATGTGAATTTTGATGAGATGTGGTTCTTACTCTCCTGGAGGATAGAGAACTTTTTTTTGAGACATAAAATTCACGCGGACTAGAAGATGTCAGAATTTAAAATTTTAGTGGATGTTCTTAGTAACGACCAATTGATAGCATCACAGGTGGCTACATTTCCAACCCTCTACCCCATTATTATGTATGAAGAGACGAAAGACTAGTGCGACGCTAACAGATGATGTTAGTTTTCCAAAACTTTAAGTGTCGGAGGGAAGACCCGAAAAATAATAAGAATTACAGTTCAACCAAACCCTTGCAAATCCTCAACCACGTTGGGCCCAACTTGTCATAGATGAGAAGCATATGAGGTATTTACTTGTTCAGAATATGGCTGGGAGAATTTACGTGGTGGTATACTTTGGGCTCAGATTGTGCCAAATCAGAACGGTTCGATAGTGAGTTCATGTTTTTATTTTTCATTAATCCAAAAGCATCTTGCTTCTCCAATTTCAGTTTTTGCTATGTTGCACTTCATGGTGTTGCTATGCCAAATGGATTTTTATTGAAGAACATGATGCAAAAGAAAGCTCTCTGTAAAATTGCACTCCTATGGAAGACTTCGGTGGGGGCCATCCAAACCCTAACCTAACTTATGCCATGAAATTAGTTGTACGGATGGGATTGGGCAAATCAGAATAGTAAGTTGAAACCCCTGTGTTTGGTGTAGCTGCTGATGGTGATTCTAATCGTAACGTGATACCTGGTAAAAGGCTCTTTGTGGCTCCGTCTGATTTTGTTGCCATCATCGCTGTTGACGCTGTTTGGTTTATTCCATTCCTTACTTTTCTTTTGTGTTGAAGGGTGTTGCCAGGAGCATGCCAACCTCTGCAGCGCTTGATGTTGTAGCAAAGGATCTAAATCTAAATTTTTTTGAGGTGCCAACTGGATGGAAATTCTTTGGTAGCTTGATGGATGATGGACTTTGTTCAGTTTGTGGTGGACAAAGCTTTGTGACAATTCAGATCATATTCGTGAGAAGGATGGGATCGGGCAGCCTTAGAATGGCTTTTTATTCTTGCTTAGAAGGGCAAGGACAACCTCAATGGGGGAAATCTAGTGACAGTAGAAGACATAATTCGCCAACACTGGGATACTTATGGTTGCCAGTGGGATCCAAGGGTGGCTGACAACGACACGAAAGCTTTGACCTATAACGTCGAAGCTTCCCAAACTCTGGGAGACTAACGCGGGGGCTATGGAGGACCAACCGATCCTGAAAGTGAGGAGGGCTGC
>NW_018164464.1:1646058-1660023 GCF_001263595.1 Phalaenopsis equestris
AATTTTATTTAAATAAAACATTCTGTAAGTATTGAGCATTTTATAGTTCCTCTTTGAACGACAAACAATTTTATCTGTGAATATTAATCATCGAGTATTAATATTCATTATAGAATTTATTTAAATAATATGAACAAATATATTACTATTTATAAATTTTATTTAAATAAAACATTCTGTAAGTTTCTAGAAAATAAATAGATTTATTTTTTATTAATATGAACAAATATAATCGGGTATTAATCAGTTACACTTACTGTTGTTCATCAAATAATCGAGTATTAATCAATTACATTTTGTGTTGTTCATCAAGTGCATCATATACAAGTATTTATAATCATATTTATATACAAACACTCTAAATATTAATATCACATAAAAATATTATTATTACTAATATTAAAAAAAAAGAAATTTATATTTTAGTGCATAAATTTATGGCAACAGAGTCCAAAATATAAATATCGAATTTTAAATATTAGATATGTAAATACATAATATGTGAAATGCAAGCAAATTTCCATTATATAAGTAGGATGGTAGATTTATTCCGACCCGCTAAGAGGACAACCCGCAGAAAGCCGCTGTCATTTCGCTGCGCTCTTGCTCCTTCACCTAGGGTTTCCATTTTTTCTCTCCGCCGCCAGTATGAGGTATGCTGCCCTTAAATGGATAATTGCTCCCGAAAATGGTCTATCTTTATTATCAATGTTCAACGACTTCTGACCTCACGCTTGCCGCTTCTGAAATGTACCGATTTCAGATGGGGATTTATGTTTTGTGTTAACAGGGTTCAATCGTTTTCTACTTTTCTGTTTTCTTTTGGTATTATCAGCAAACTTGTTGGATTGAGATGGAGTTTCATGTTGAACTGAAATTTCACGTCCTCTTTAGTCTTTTCGTTATTTTTCATAAAGCGTTCCTCGGTGCAGGGGAAAGTATAGAGCAATCATTTATGGGGTTGGGGTTGCTGAGGAGACGAGGATGATGATCTCCACTATGAAACGAGTGATTAATAGAGCTTTAGTGCTAGTAGACATCTCATCGTTCATGCTACCTTTTGTGTCTATCCGGATAGAGGAAGCCATGTGAGGTACTTATAATTATTTGGGCTTTGGAGGAGTGTTTGAAGTTAATAAGCTTGAGGAGATTTCTGAGAAGGACGGAAAACCGGGGAATTGAAGATAAGGCTTGGGCATTAATTTTCTTGTTCTAGAACTGCAAAATGCCTTGTTCTAGAACTGCATTTTTGGCTGAATCAACTTTCATTTGACATAATCTCTAAAACAAGTGTTTTTGAAACAATTTAACATTATAACCTAAGTGATTGTGTGGAATAATGTTGCTAGCAGACTTTATTTATGAAATTATTGGGTTTAACACTTTAGTTTTACTGCTAACTCTTTTTGTTTTTTGTTTCCAACTGTAGTGACTTGCAGAAGTCTGAACTTTTTTTGTCAACTTGATATATGATAAATCTTAATTTGGTATTGTGAACACTTCGTTTGTTCAAAGATGACATCCATCAGATTTATGGAAGATTTACATACATACCACTCAATTCTTATGTATTTACAAAACTAATACCTAAATTACAATTTTTACATTCACTCCACCTTATCTATGCATGAAAAGGTGTATTTAACTTTGTAAAAGTTAAAATGGTGGTATTTTTAATATTATATGAAAGATTTGGGTGGCATGAATGTAAAAGGTAAATTTTATGTATTAGATATGTAAATACATAAGCAATGGACAGTATGTATGTAAATGCCCCTAGATTTATTATATTTGACTATATATCTGATGAAAGAAACATGCAATAATAGATATTGATGAATTTTTTTCTTTGCCCTGCACGAAGTTCTGACTGTATACTTGTGGGGATATTTTCAAGGGAATGCTTTCCCATAGTATTCCAAAGTATATTTAGAAGTGTTGAGTAGGATTGCTTGCTATGTCTTCTGTTTGTAAAAAGCTGAACATCAACCTATATACCCTTTAATAAAAATGCATTTATTTATTTATTTTTAGATGAAAAGAGGGGTTTCCTTAGTTTGTTGATGTGATATTTCTTTTTGCAGATTTTCTCTTACGTAGTTCTCTTCATCCCTTTATTTAATGTAGTTTGTCTTTTTTTCTTATGCAAACCATCTCTCTGTGCTTTGTTCTAACTAGAGAGTTGTATGTCTAGCTTTTACTCTTGACTCAAAACCTGTTTTTTTTTTTTTTTTTGCTTTTAGATTAATGAAGCAAAATTGCTTGTCACAAGCAAAATTGCTAGCTTTTTCACATGTTAAATTTTAAACCAAGCATTATTAAGGTATTTCTCATTCTTTTCACATGGTAATCCTCTTTCGTTTTCTCTTCTCATATTAATTGAATTAGTGATATTTAGATTTGTAAGTCATGGACTGGAAGCATCATAGTGGTATTTTATGCATTTTGAGCATGTTGTGGATGTAACTAAGATTCTCAATGAGGTGAATTTTCTACTTATACTATAGTCCTTGTTTAGGTTATTTCTCTGTGGATTAGTACATGGATACTTCTAAGATACATGGATACTTCTAAGATACATGTGAAGTTCTGTTTTTCACCAATTCACATTATCTCTTTCTTTTTCCATGCTTATGAATCCAATTAATGGTTATTAATTATTTTAAGTAACATGGAATGGATTCACTATTGGGTCACTGTATGCATGTTATATATGTTGTTGGGGTGACTTATTTAGAATGCATAAAGTGCTAAATTTGTACTTTTAATAAGTATATTGATAGGCGCATGTCTACATCTCATCTGCAATGATTCAAAATCGAGATGAAAGATATTGGCATTTATTCTCTCATTTTGAATGCCAATAATATGAACTTTAAAATATTGATTAACCTTTCATTAATCATGGATGGAGAGTTAAAAAATATTTATTGAAATCTTAATTAAATTTGCAGTGGAAAATTTAAATGGTAAGCTAGAGTTTTGGCAAATTAGGTTAAGAAATAGAGTTTGTGATCCCCATTTAGACTAATTTTACTTTACTATGATGAGAATTAAGATGAACATTAGATCTACCTCGGATAAAGCTTGGTTGCACTTTGATCAACTTGCTCTTTAATAGATTTGTCGAGTAAAGAGGGAAGCCAAGGAGAGAGATAGTAGCCTAAATGAATCTTCGACTCGCAGCAACCCATAGATTCATGTTAACCATCACTGTGTTCTTCAATGAACATTAGAACTACCTCGGATAAAGCTTGTTTGCACTTTGATCAACTTGTTCTTTAATAGATTTGTCGAGTAAAGAGAGAAGCAAGGAAAGAGATAGTAGCCTAAATGAATCTTCGACTCGCAGCAACCCATAGATTTAGGTAACCATCACTGTGATCTTCAATGAGTTCTCTCGTTTTTTTTATTTTGAAATCCTTAAATTTCTTCTAGATTTAAGCTCAAGGATATGTCTTTTATTATATTTGGGAGTTAGTTATATCGAATCTAGAGAAGTTTGTTTTATATTTTGAATTTTAATGCTATATTTTATTCTCTCACTAATTTTTTTTGCCAGAAATTTGAATCACGTTTTGGTAAAAAAATCTATCAAGAAATGGTGAGAATTTGTTGAATATTTTATTTTAACGGTTATGAAGTGTTTTTATAATCCTAGAAGAGCTTCCAATAAGTAACATACGAAATAATGGAATAATAATTACAACAAATTTATAAAAGCCATCAATGGATGAGTAGAATGATAATAATTATTACTGATGTAGGCGAAATCAACAAAGGCAAATAGATTGATTTTTCATCTCTTTTTTAAGTGAATGAATGGTCATTGTTTATTCTAAGTTTGTTTGCCAACTTTTAAAATATTTTTTCGAATATTCTTTTGGTGATAATATTTGTAAGTTACTATATGTGCAATGAATGCAGTAAAAATTAGACCATTTTCTAGCTTCTACTTTATAAAAGGTACATAATTTCAATATATTTTACACGGTCCGTTGTAAAGTGTTTATATAATCCTAAAAGAGCCTCCAATAAGAAACAGACAAAATCATGGAATAATAATTACAATATATTTATTATAGCCATCAGTTGATGAGTAAAAGAATAATAATTACATTAACTATAAGAGGTCATCGATTGATGAGGTGTTACTAACAATTTCAAGAATTATTGAGTTGGCATAAAAAAGCCATCAATGGATGAGTAGAATGATAATAATTATTACTGATGTAGGCGAAATCAACAAAGGCAAATAGATTGATTTTTCATCTCTTTTTTAAGTGAATGAATGGTCATTGTTTATTCTAAGTTTGTTTGCCAACTTTTAAAATATTATTTCGGATGATCACTTGGTGAGAATATCTGTTAGTTACTATATGTGGCAACAAACGTAGTACAAATTAGACTACTTTCTAGCTTCTCTTTTATAACATTTATGCCCTTTTCAATATATTTTGCATGGCCAAGTTGCACTGGATTAAGTGTTGCCATGATGCATCCTTATAGGACATTTTCATTCAACTTTTAAATCTTCTAGGATAATTTTTATTCATAACATTTTACAATTTCGTAGTGCCATTGATTTAAATTTTGCTACTATGCTAGATTTTGCCAATATATTTTATTTCTACTTCTCATAGAGCTGAATTGTCAGTTTAAGAATGCACAATATTTATAAATTGACCTGTTATTAACCATGTATTCCACATAATTGGTATTGGTATAAGCATCAACTATCAAATTATATTCCCTTTTAAATGAAGCTTATTTATAAAGAGTCACTTTCGTATATTTAAAATTTTATGTACAATCTTAAAGTGTGATTCTTTGTAATTGTCTGTGACTTTTGACTTATCATAGAAACAATTTTGGTAAGTTAAGTCTAACATGTGATAATATGATAATTTTTTCTATCAAGTGGTTTTTGTGGATTGTATTTTGGATCATCTTTTAGTTCGCGCTTAAATTCACAGGGCTCTCGATAGGCTTGTATTCTAACTTGCTTGTTTCTTTTAATAAGTTATTATGTAATTTTGTTGTGATATAAAGATTCATGTTGAGAGCGTGCAATCTCAATTCAATGTGCTTTAGCTTGCCAAGTCTTATGGAAGCCTCTTTTTAAAGTTGTCATACTTTCAAAGTCATTGCTTTTTACGAAGATGTCCTCAACATAAGCTAATAGTGTTAGGATTCCTTTGAAGATCAAACAATGTATGGTTGCCTTAACGTCGGGTTTATTTGGGGTGGTTGCAACTTTTTAAGAAGATGGTTGTAAAGTTGTGGTGTAGAAAATAATTTCTTGCAAAACTGTGATGAGAATTATAAATATATATTCTTTCTAAAAAATCAGACAACAGTTTTCTTACAGTTATCACACTTTCACACTTAGGTTGAAAAAATAGTTCTTCACTATATAAATTTTTAGAAAGCTACAAGAAAGCAACTTCCAAAGAAAGCTGCGACGATGATCTGAAAAACAAAGTAGATAAAAAGTTGTTTCAAATAGACTATTTGTGTTTCATTTTTAGTGTTACCCTATTGAATCTGTTAAGCATGCCCTGCAGATTGCTTCAATCTTTCTAATATTTTCTTACATTGATATTTTTTTGTCTTAGATAAACTCGAAGGTGATCTCCATATATACTTCATATATATCATTACTTAAAGAGTCATTTTCAATCAAATAATTGTATTTTTAGTTCTTGCTACCTTCTTATAATAAGATAACTCAATTGATGTTATTTTTAGTAAAATGAGTGAAAGTTTCAAGATAATCAATTATATATTTGTTTTTTCCTTTTGATAATTCATAATTTTTCAGGGTTTATTCTTTTAAAGGGCTTCCTTGTAATATTATTCTAATTTTCATTATTTAAAATTTTAGGTATGGTTTTAGCAATACAAATAGTGTGGTGGCTAGTCAGGTTGGATTGGTGACGAATAATTTTTGTATGATAGGAACGTGTAATAGAAAATTAACTGAAGTTTATTTTTTTGTGGGTTCCAAAGTTTCAGTTTGTTCCGTATGAAGGATTGATTCTGTTGATTGGATTTGTTTTGATTGAAATGCTTTTACCATTTATATATCAAATTAGTTGAATATCAATCGTGACCTGTTACGATTTGTTTAGGAGTTGTTGGTTTTGTAGTATAATTGTTTGTAGGTGTTAGGGGTAAGAAGGACAATCTATTGAAGAGAAATATTTCATTCATGAATTTTATTTCTTCTTTGGGATAAGTAGCAAATATTATAAAATTCTCTTCCTTGAAATTACCATTAGGGGATTCATAGGGCTGTAAACGGGTCGAGCTCGGCGTGTTCGACTCATTCGAAATTGTTCCTATTTGAAACTAGCTCATTTTCAAAATTGGTTTGTGTTCAAGTCGTTAAAATTAATTGAAAAAAATAGATGTGTGTGTTGTATTCGAACTTGCACCAACTCTGTGCAATAGAGGACGTAAAACTATATGTTCACGCAAGCTATTATGATTTAAACTTAGATATAAATATAGATAATATATTATTATCTAAAGAATATATATAATTTTTTTCAAGCTAATACAAGCCGAACACAAGCGAACAAAGAGTTGTTCGTGTTCGACTCACTTATAATTCGAGCTTAAATTTTTTTTTTGTGTTCGGCTCGCATAACGAACGAGACGAGCACGAGCAGTGCACGAACAAGTTTTTTTGACAGCTCTAGGGGCGTGTACTCTTATCTCTTGGTGGCGATAACACTTTTTCCTTTTTTTTTTCTTTTTTTTTTTGAAGTGGAAGGATAACCAACATAAAACATTTAGTTAATATTGGATCCTTTTTTTTTTTTTTTTGAGAATGCGTATGGGCAAAGTGAGCACTTGCAATATCATGAGAACACTTTTATTTTAGGTGTTGAAGCGAGTGATGAATTTAGCTGGGATTTTGGTAGGATTATTGAACTCAAGGACTCCTGTAGATATTCAATCTTTGATGTGAACAATTGTTAAGGTAGGTTCACCTAGTATTCTTTTGCAATATTTTTTGACAAAGAGAGCTTTTATGATAGTCCATAGGTAGTATTTCTTTCATTTAGGGTTTGTTTAGCGCAGTTGCAGCTTCTCTGTTTTTCAGTTGCAGTTGTTATTGTGGGAAAACTGCATTGGGGAAGCAGATTGCCTGTTTGTTGCAGCGGTATGAAAACAACTGTGGGACAACTATTTTTGAAAAAAATGATCATTTTATCCCTGTTTAGTTAAGTTGTTTAAGGCAGAACTATGATAACATATTTGATATTTTAGAAGCAAAAATTCATTTTTAAACATAACAAGAGTACGAATACACCACTCACTTAATAGTGAGTATCAAAAGTGCTCAGAAAAAAAAAAATACAAGTAAACTAATAATGATATTTCTTTAACATGAAGGCTATGAACATCTCTTCCTAAATCTTCCTCTAATGATGCTATTAGTTCGCGATCACTTCCAGCAGTGGAATTGACCCGACTGTCAGCCCAGCGGAAGAAGTCACATTATTCTGCGAGTCTCCGGGGGCATCTGTAAAAGTGTCGACTGTAGTTGTGGGCCTGCCGTGACATCAGAAAGGAAGTCACTAGTATGCAGTAGCATAACAATCTTCTGGATGTCCCTGAATTTCTGGAGCTCATCTTTCTTAAATGCAACAAAATATTAGTCAATTATTTTAACAATGATAAATAGTGGAATGCACATCAAGTAATTAAATTCTTTTAAAAATTTTGTTATTAAAGGTTGAGCGGTGAAGAACTGTAAGATATTGCTTGTAGTGAAGACATAGGAATTTTTTTATAAAAATATGCCATCATAAAAATGTGCATTTTATGTTTTATCAGTCAAATAGCAATTTTTTATGTGAAAAAAATTAGGTAATTAAAAATACATACGAACTGGGTGATTTATATGTAAATGCCCCTTCCAAAATTATACAAGTAAACAAACAAAATAACTGCTAATCTGTTACCCCCTTATAAGAACATTGAATTAACCTGATAGAATAAACAATTATCAATCAACTTAACAACAAATAGAGAAAATTTTATGTCCATCACATCTTCTCCACCAACAAACAAGCAGAAACAGGAACACAAAGTTGTCGAAAGGAAGAAAATTCAGAAGAACCTAAAGGAAGACAGGAACAAAAATGCCACGCTTTTAATGCTACATTTGCTGAAGGTGAATCACTTTTTCAATTAAAGTTTTATAGGAATGTAAAGATAATTTTGCAGAGTAAATATTTTGAGTTAACTTTAAGCAAAAAACATATGAAACTTAATTGTAATATGGAAAAGATTAGAATTGTGTTGGAGATGGTTCAAGACCATGAAGTTTATTCACTTCTTTTCGTATATATTTCTCAGGTGAAATTAGAAGCCGACATATATATTGGAGAAGGATTGCTGCAAAGTTTTTTTTGATGTTCAAGTAAACTCTGCTTATGTTGAATTGTCCCATCAAATATTAAAATTTTGGAGCCACAATCAGTTCAGAACTCATGAAACAATAGCTTTTAAGACGCCATCACAAAGCATAGTGCTGAAAGTTAGATTAATGAAGGGAGTCGAGATGCTGAAAGTTAGATTAATTGTCGAAAGGAAGAAAATTAATGAAGGAACTCATGAAACATAGCCCCAATCATTTCGGAGCTCTACTCTCGAGTGATCGAAGGGTATGTGATTTCTCAATCTGCATAGTTTTAAGTTGAATCCTTCCAAACAGGATCTACAGTATCTATTTCCTCTGTGAAGTGTGCAACATCAATCAAGCCTTAAACACCATAACAAGTTAAAGAGAAGGTGGAAGGAGCGCCCGGTGCTTCAAACGATGGTGGAGGTGAATGGGAGTGAAGCGTAACTTGATCTAGAAGGGGAGGCTCGTGAAATGTAACTAGAACTAGAAGGGGAGGCTCGGTGCTTCGAGCGACGGTGGAAGGAGCGCAGGGAGCATGGGGCTTCACGAGGGGGCTTGATGCTTCGAAGGGGATCGTCGAATCGCAATGAGGGGGAGCGTCGAATCGCAATGCGTTCGGGAGCAGGGGGTCTTCGCGAGTCGAGATGCTAGGGCAGAAACCTCCTTCAGCTTCGCAAGTCGAGACGATAGGGCAAAAACCTCCTTCAGCTTCGCTAGGGTAGCAACGGTTTTGCAAGGCAAATATTGGAATTTCTGGATCAGTAACGCGAGCCGCGGGGTCGATTCCGTGACCCCGTGTTCTGTTAAATTTGCAGCCGCCTAATTTGCAGCCGCCCGCCGCGAACGCTTAATTCAAATGCTGAAAACTTCGAACGCGTTGCGGTTTGTGGCCGCGCTACACGAAAAAAGCGGCCCCAAACGAGCCCTTAATCACCCCATTTTGTTGAGGTGTATGCATATTGGTCGACACAACTCTAGGGTTACTTTTTCTTGAAATTATGAGTGAAGAGAATGTTTTTAAAAAGTTTTAAGGCATTATCAAATTCGTCTATTGTAATACAACTTTGAATTTATTTTGATCATGTTCAAGAAGTGGTGAAAATGATACATCACTTATGGCTTTTTAGTACAAATGATACACTGGTGTAGTCATTAATAAATGACAAAGCATCAAGCTCGAAATATGTTAGTTGTAGAAGATGGTCGTCATGTATCACTATGAATGCAAGAAAACGACTTTGGGTTTGTGCTACTTAGAAAAGTTGTATGCTTGTGTTTTGTTAACTTATAAATATCACTATGAAGTTCTTCAATATTAATATTTTTAATAATAAAATAAATAATTTTAAGAGTAATAAAATAAGTTTGGCTATGTCATAGGTGATGGACATATTCATCTTTATTCGAGTTAAAGATTCCAGAAAGGAAAGATAATACAATGTGTAGTATGAAGCTTCATTGGTTCTTGAATATATTAAGATAGTAGTGACTCTTTCTTTAGGATGCCAAATTGTTTTCCTTGTGCCATGTTCTTGAAATACACAATGTAAAGGGTAAAATGCAAAAATACCTATAGAATCTATTGTTAATTTTTAGATTGATAGATTGGTGAGTAATTTAGGCATTTGGATATTTTTGAAATAAATTTGTTTATGACAATGCCTTTTTGGGAATCAACAATCATCAATAATTCATTGACAATGATTATTTCATTATTTTGTGTAAAGAGTTGGTCATATGTTATGTAGGTCCTGAAATTTTTAAATGTCCAGTAATACAGCTGCATACACAAGTCTTTTTATCTGAAATTACATTGATATTTTATTCTTGAATTTGGTAGATTCATCCTTTTTATCTGAAATTACATATATGTTTTATACTTGAATTTGGTAGATTCATCTTTCTAGAGCATGCATTTTCTCGCAAATGCCATCAGTTAAAATTTTTTTTATTGCTTTATTATTATCATATTTTATTCAGCTTGGCATAAATAAAATGCTCAGAAATATCCGTTGGATGTTTTCTCTTTTAATTTAATATCACGTATCCTATTTTTGTAGTCGTCATCCCGAAGTCAAGTGGGCACAAAGGTCCGACAAGATCTACCTTACTATTCTCTTAGCTGATGCAAAGAATGTTCAGATTAATCTTGATCCAGATGGTGTTTTCACTTTCTCTGGCATCACTGGTTCAGACAATATCTTGTATGAGGTCAAATTGGAGCTATTTGATAAAGTAAACGTTGAGGTAAGGTTAATGTCATGCACGGACACTATCATCGACACTTTCAAATGCATCTTGTTTTTTCGACCAAAATTCGTTTTTTCTGTAGGCAAGCAAACTAAACACTGGCGTTAGGAGCATCTTCTGTGTTATAGAAAAAGCTGAGAAAGGGTGGTGGAAGAAGCTATTGCGTGGTGATGGAAAGCTACCTCACTACATTAAAGTTGACTGGGATAGATGGGCAGAGGAAGATGAGGATGATGGTTTGTTCTTTACTTCTGTTTATTTTTATATACATGGCATACAATTTTTATGTGTTCACATATATCACACCTAAACATTCATATTTACATTCATAGCACTTTGGTGCTTTAAACCTATGCATGAAAAAGTGTATTCCACTTTTAAAAAGTGATAATAGTGCTGTTTTTAGTGTGATATCAAAGATTTTAAGTACTACATGTGTAAGTATCAAATTTTAAGCATGAGATATGTAAATACATAAGAATTGTGTGCTATGTATGTAAATGACCCTAAAGAATAATCTTTTAATAATTGAATTGTCTGAAGACATGAATTATGCATAAGCTGTAGGGGAAGAACTTTGAAGTCTTTTGGAGCACATTAAAGTACTGCTGAGTTTATTCTCATATAACCACAATTATGTTTGCATATTTATTGGTTATTGATCAAATATTTTTCTGTGATGATGATGTGAGTGTGAGCCAAGCTGACTCGTGATTTGACTCGGGCTCGCTCGATAAGTGGCTTGTGAATGAGCTTGATGAGCTTACAAGCCAAGCACAAGCTAGCCCCAACTTGATTCGTTAGCTTGTGTGCAGTCTTTTTTAAAGACTAATTGATATAAAATATGCTCAAAGTATACTAAAATTTAAAATTTTATCTATAAATTATTAAAATATTAACAAAATGATATTTTGTATTTTATATTGAGTGGTTTTGTATTATTTTTCTCTTAATTACTCATTCTATTTGTTATTTTGTTATAACACTAATTTGAATTTATATTATTTTCTCTTTTTAATATTAAACAAGCTGGCTCGTGAGCAGACTCCAACTTGTAAAAGTAAGCTCATCCTCGAGCTCGATAAATTAATCAAGCTCAAGCCGATGGTGACACGAACTCAACTTGACTTGTTTACACCCCAATTGATGAACTTTGTAACAGTAGAAGTGCTCCATTTTGACTTAGCTGAATATTTTTTTCTTTCCCTTTTGAAAGTAAAATGTCATATCATAGATGTTTTCTTTTTCTTCCATGAATAGAAAATCTTAATTGCATTTGCCACAATGTTGATCCTTTGGCAGATCTGTAGACATTTTTCTTCCATGAATAGAAATCTTAATTGCATTTTCCACAATGTTGATCCTTCGGCAGTTCTGTAGACTACTTTGTTTTCAGTATTTTTCTAGGCGCTACTAAATTTATGGCATTTTTTCGTAACATTTTTATGTTTGTATTTGATATTCACAAAATTGTTCCTCTACGCTTTGACATGTCTAATTTGGTATGTTATTAGTCTTTTTGAGGAGCCTAACCTTGTATTTTTGACACAGGCCCTAATGCTGATGACTTTGGAGGAATGGACTTCTCGGTAATTTAAAATTTTCTTTCTTATTTTAAATTTTTTGCTAAGTTTTGATGTTTGCAATTGTTAATGCTTGTGTCCTAATTTTTTTACAGAAATTCGGTAATATGAGGGGAATGGACGGTGATGATGATCTTGATGTTAGTGATGATGAAGGTAATTTCTGGTGCCCAATCTTCGAATACACATTTTTCATGCATGGGTTTATAACATCCAAGTGTTATGAATACAAATATCAAACTTAGGTGTTCGATATGTAAATACATTTGAAATATGTGCTATCTATGTAACTTCCCCTAATTTGAATACTATTGTTTCTTACCAAAAAGGGCATAATTGCCTCTGAAGATTGGAAAGCAGGGACTTTCTTTAATTCTACCGGACTTGAGGCTTCGCCGTTGAATGAATATAGAACTTAGAATGAGGTGCGATCGGAAAAAAATCTGGCTTAACCATATGTTGACTTGGGACTTCATCAATGATTCAAGCTGACGTGTTAATTGTGTCAATACCTTTTATATTCATCATATTAATTTTTAGGGGCATTTACATACATACCACCCAATTCTTATGTATTTACATATGTAACACCTGAGCTTTAATTTTCATATCTATTGCACCCAAATCTTTCACATCACATCAACAAGTTCACCGTTTTAACTTTTAAAAAGTGAAATGCACCTTTTCATGCACATCCAAGGTTGGTATGTTTGTAAAAATTGAAGTATAGGTTCTAGATATAGTATGTTATATATAATAAATACTACCTACCTTCAGATCAATTGCTAACAAAATGAAAAACATCATTGTTAAACAGTAACAAAAATATGAAGGTTAATAAACTACTGTGTGTGTGTGTGTGTGTTTATGTTTGTTTGAGTTGTGAATATGAAAAGAATATATTTTTCCTTTGCAATTGTATACACTTACACACTGCCGTTGCCGGTCCCAAGCCCGGATGAGAAAAGTGGAGGGTTGCGTTAGGTAGTCGACAGCCAGCGTAAAACTTATCGAAAAAATCATGACATGAATTCTTTTGATCATTGTGTAAGTGCTAGGGCGTCCCCTGGAAGCGACGTACTGTATAGCCTGAATACAGTGAAAAGTGTGCAAGAGTCGCTACACCGGCGCCCGGGTGTAGTGTTAAATAAGAAAATGTTCCCATATTACGGGCGAATGCGGGTAAAGAAGTTAGTCCATGAAATTAATGAAACTATTATTAGGATATGATCTTGGAATATAGACACTCTCAATGATAAATTAATGGAATTAGTTGATATTATGATTCATAGGAAAATTAATATCTTATGTATTCAAGAAACTAAGTGGGTTGGAGAAAAGGCTAAGGAGATTGATAATTTAGGTTTTAAACTTTGGTATTCTGGTAAGAGTCGCACTAGAAATGGTGTAGGTGTAATTATAGATAAGAGTTTGAAAGATAATGTTGTAAAAATTAATAGAGTTGGTGATAGAATTATAGCCCTTAAGATTATCATTGATACTAAGATTTTTAATATTATAAGTGTTTATGCTCCTCAAGTAGGTTTAGATACAGAGTCTAAAGATAAATTTTGGAATGACTTAGGGTCCGTTTGAGGCAACTTGTGTGTTTCAAGATAAACTGCTTATCCTGAAACGCGGCCCGAGGGCCGGCCGCAGATGTCAGTTTGTGGTCTGTGTTTAGTGTAAAAACCCAAATGCAGTTTC
>NW_018164464.1:1660123-1725902 GCF_001263595.1 Phalaenopsis equestris
AATTTTTTTTCCTCCTTCCTAAATTCTGAGATCTGATTTTATTCTTCCTTATTATTTGAAAAAGTTTCCTTAAAATCTAAAATATGATTTTATTTTATTTTCTTATTTCAAAAAGCCTTCCCTAAAATCTGAAATATTATTTTTATTCTCTTTCTTATTTTAAGTATTGCCCAAAATATAGTTCTAGACTCATTTTAAATAAATGATGATGTGCTTAGAGTGAGGGGTCTTGTTTTTGATATCTGATTCAGGTTTTAGCCTTGATATTTTCCAATCAAGGGTTGTATCCGACATCAAATTAGTGATCCGACTGTCCCTCGTCTGAGGCAGTGATTGTCTTTAAGGGATCGAGCGGTGCTCCGACTGTAGCTCGACCTCAACGAGGCATTTATCTTATCATACTTCCATTTACTTGCTGCCATATCAGAATCTAGCCAACACAACCCCCTCTTCCACTGCTGTCAGCCACCTTCTTGCTTCTATCCACCCACCGCAGCCAGCCACCGCAGCCCCTCAAACTTGCTGTCCATCCCTTTCAGGCCCTTCCCGACGGCCTACCGCAACCCCTACAACAGCTACCTTGCTCTCCCGGCCTTTCCCATCGCTGCCAATGCTTCCCTACTCGATGTACACCCTCCGAAAGTGTTGGAAAACCTTCCCAGCTGCTGTCCTACTTCTTCCACAGCAGCCCCCACCTCTCTGGCCTTCACCGCAGCCGCCGATTCAGCCTCCAATGACGTTTCTGCTTCTCTCCAGCTATGGTTAGACGTAGTTGATTCGACCCCGTTACTATCGCCAACCTGCTGTCCGACTTCTTCCGAAGCAGCCCCCACCTCTCCAGCCTTCACCGCAGCTTCCAATCGAGCCTCCCCTCATCTGACTCTCTCCTCATCAAGCATGTTGTTTCTTCTTTATTGAGTCATTAGTTGCAATCTTTTGTTTTGTGATTTTATTTTGTTTGTTGTCTTTCTTTATTTCGAGTCTTCATTATAACCTTGTTTTAAGTCAGTAGTAAAATTGAGTCTTTGCTTCGTGACTTGGGTTAACTCCGGTATCAGGACTGGTGATATTTGTTCTGTATTCAATACTGTTTTCCATATATATGATGCCCAACGATCAATTTCTTGTCTTTTATAACCGTCTTAGAGCTTGCACTTGCACCTTTAAAATCTGCTTATATGGATGATTATTTTGATGGTCAATTAAGATCATACTTTATTGCACTCCTCTTGCAGGGAATGTGGGCAATGTTTATTTTGGACCAAACCATCCAATGAAGCCACATCGTCTCTGTATGACACATCATCTTGTTCTCTCATATGAACTTCACAAGAAAATGGAAATATATGTTAGTTCCGTAGAAGAATGGTTTTTACTTTCTATTTTAGTGGAGCTTGAATTATGACATAGCTTTTATTTTATATTTTGCAGAGACCACACAAGGCATTTCCTGTCGAGCTTGCCCAGTTCCATACACCAGATTATGTGGATTTCTTACGCCGAATTACACCAAACACGCAGCATTTGTTTGCAAATGAATTGACACTGTGTATGAATTGGAATAAATTTATTTTATTATTATTATCTGATCTTAGCTTTGTACTTTTAGCTTGTTTTTCAACAATATCAATTCGTTCAAGGTTGATTCCCAGTATGTAAAGGAGCTAACTTAATTTTTAGAGCATATTTTTTTTTCAACTGATTCTCCTTTCAGATATTTTGATGTGTTTTGAATCTGGATATTTTGCCTAAAATTAGCTTAAACTTTTCAAAATCATTACCTTGATTTCAATTTGACAGAATATAAGTTAATTGAGTTGAAACAGCCAATGGCATAAGAATACAAAGCATATCATTATATTCATGGTAAGGATAAGCAAAGCATTTGGCATAAAAAGGTGAATTGTAGATACAGATTAAATATAGGAGTTGTTGACCAGTCCACAATTACAAGTCCATAACTATAACATACAATATAAGTTTGCATCCCATTTGGTCTAGTGGTTGGAAGTTTTTTCTTTGATTATAAGATCTTATGTTTAAGGCCTAACACATACATGCATTTATGTGAGTTAAAAGAGAAGAAGATATAATATAAGTACACAAAGTCAACCAACAAACTGATAAATCTAACACTTGTCTCATACTGGCATCTAAAATGAAGTAGAGAAGAAAAATAGTGCAATAATTAGTGGCTACCTCGTCATGAATGCCATGAAAATAAAGAAAATCAACATCAAATCGAAGATGGTGATCATTGTCTCACAGTTCTTGAATCTACCTTCGGATTAAAAAATAATTGTCACCATAGATATCGTCCTCATCTGTATTTCTGCCTTCATGTTCATCATTTTATTTGCCAAATGGAGCATGCTCATCATATTTTAGCTAATCTGATCAAATATGTGATTCTAAATATATTTATGGCTTCATTGCATAAAAAATGACACCTTTCAATGTTGGATAGAAAAATGAAAAGGAAGGCATCTTCAAAAATAACATATAACTATGAAACCTTGTACTCAAAGAGTTTTTTTTACACGGTAAAGGTTATATTGCAATTAATTGTTCTAAGTAATTTTTTTTTTATCTAAAAGGTTATTGTATGAAAATATCAAATAATCTAAGTCCACTAAATTTGTGAAATTGAGCAAATCAGATCCAAATGATATGTTGTTTGAGCAAAAGTTTTTTGGCCTTAAATGGACGTTCTCCAAGTAACTAAGAATTGTTGAGCATTGCAGCAGTTATTGGAATTCTAAGTTTATTCATGCATATGCTATTGATTGAGCCATGATTATTACTCTTAAAGTCCTATTTAATGAAAATTGTAATACAAACTAGATTTTTTTTTAATGGATTGGAGTTCTTTAGTATGTTGGATCTTTCAATTATTTTGTGCTCTTTCTTTTTTGCCGTGGTTGTAGTATGCATCAAGCTTAAATCGTTTGAAACATCTTATTTATCCCATGATGCACTCGTAGCAAATACATTTTTGTTCTCATAAAAAATATAATAGAGACCTTTCAAGGGCTTATGGGGTTAACAGTATTTGCTTGTTAGGCTAGAAGAGAAGATTTATATTTGATATCGAGAGGGTTACTTGTGTATGTTAGGATCAGAATACAATGAAAATTTATATGAGCCTGTATTATTTATTTGGGCGAGAGCTACTTTAAGATCAATGCTAATTCCCTTACTATTGGGAAATTATCCTATTAAAGTAATGCTGATGCTGGATGTTTCATCTTCTTAACTTAATGTGGGGATGGGTATCTTTCTATATATCTTTATCTTACGCAGTCGTTCATACGCAAATGCCTGAAAAGTTTCCATTTAGTAGAAATTGTGTTACTTTCTTTATTTAGATTTTATCTTAAAGATGTTGCTAAAAAATCATACTGCTACAGATAACCTTGGTGAAGATTGCCCTGTATTTGAGAACCTGTTTGAGTTCTGTCAAATATATGCTGGTGGAACGATAGGTAAACTATTGACACAAACTACCTTTTCCTTGTTTTATATGTTTCTAACCCACATTCAACATTATAGATGCTGCACGAAGATTGAACAATCAACTTTGTGATATAGCTATCAATTGGGCTGGCGGTTTACATCATGCAAAAAAGTGCGAGGCATCAGGATTTTGCTATATAAATGACTTGGTTTTGGGTATCTTGGAGCTTCTGAAATATCATGCCCGTGTTTTATACATCGACATAGATGTTCACCATGGAGATGGAGTTGAAGAGGCTTTCTACTTTACTGATAGGTATTCTTCTTTTCTATTTTTTTTCCTGTAGTAAACTAAACACTTGAGTTATTCTAGTTACTAAATTTGGAAACATCTTTTTTTTTTTTTTTTTTTTTTGAAAAAAAAATCTGTATCACATTTGATTGAGTAGAGTTTAATGTTCTATCATGAGTGCTAACAGTGTAATATTACAGGGTGATGACTGTTAGCTTCCACAAGTATGGAGATATGTTCTTTCCCGGAACTGGCGATGTCAAGGTTTCTTTTTTCTGTCATCTTTAGTATTGATTGAGATTAAAATCAAACTGTAAATATTTTATGATGCATGAGATGAATTTTGAACCATCAATATTCTCATCAATTTGTTGGCTTTACTTATTATAGAACCCATATTCAAAACTAAAGCAATGTTAAATGGGAAAACTGAGCTTCAGGGTTGGATGAATAAGAATGAATGGGCCAGAAGTTTGAGTTGATATAGATTAAGAAGAGTATTGATTTATGTTTATTTGGCTATCCCTACAATAGTGTTTCTGCCAATTATATTTAAGTTGAGCAGCACAAAGACTCCATCTGAATAGGCTTAGGAAGGAAATATCTGTAGTTAGGCTTAGAGTTTGATTAGGATCGCATTTTTTATCTATAAAAATAAATTCTTTTGATTGAAGTGGATGAATTTATTGATTGTCCTTGTGTTCTTTTATCTTACATATATTTTACTGGTAAGAGAGGGAGAAATGAGAGGTTAGACAAACTAAAGAGGGAGAGGGAACCGAATGTGAAGAGTGAGAGGAATGAGAGGCAGTAAAGAATTCTCATTTTGAAAAAAAAATTCTATAGGTATAAATAAGCTTTCTATTTATAATAATAGGAGAATAACATTTAGTAACAAAGTAGGAATGAAAGTTGATTTCATATTCAAAGTTATAGCGGTATCTTAGCCACCTTATCCACAAAACAAGTAGGGAGATGTTAATCATAATATCTCTTTGAATAGGAGAGGAAGCAAGGAAAGACCATCTCTCTCCTTGGATCAGGAGTTGTGGTAGGTTACCATTAAAACTCATTTTGGATTATTTGTTGACATTGCACTTCATGCAGCATTTTACTCCGTGATGGTGTGCCACTCCTACGTGCTTGAATTGAAGTGTCATCCAGATAAACTTTTCATGTGAATCCATGAGATTCTATGAAAGCTTAAACATGTGTTTGGTTAGAATGAATTGCTTAACCTATTACTCATATTAGCTTTGGCTAGGAATAGTCGGTCAGTTCTCATGAAATTAACAAAATCTGATAAATTTGGTTTGATGGTGCTAATGGACGGAAAACTTTGAGGATCGTGGAACTTATCATCAATCTTTTGCTTGTAAATCAAAATTTAAATATAGGGAGAACCTCAGCATCAACCATACCTTGGTCTTTTGATATATTTATCTTCTTCTTTCTAGTGAAAGGCTTGAAACTTTCAAGAAAGGGTTTGCGGTAAACAATTAATTGTTGGGTTTCTTGCTTTCTTCTTAGGTGGACTTCTTGGTTTTGTTTGACACAAGGTGTTCTCCTTTTTGAATTGCTTACACCTTTGCAGTTTGTTTTATACTTAAATCGTTTGTTCGTAATGTTGTGCTTTTTCTTGCTTTGCTTGATAATGTTGACACGTGCTTGCTTGTTGCATTTACGGATATTAAAAGTCCACTTTAAAAATGAAGCGATGCTCTAGCCACAACATTGCTTACAAAGTATGAGCTCGCAACTATGAGTGCTTCTCACGCTACTATGTTGTATTGCATCAGATCATTGAACTCTCAGCTCTTGTTCAAAATGAGATGATAGTGTCAAAGTTTAGAGAAAAATAGGCTGAATTCTAAATAGGCTCGATGTCTTTTCCCTTTACTTTCATTCCATTAAATAATAATCTTACAATTTATTTTAGGTACAAAATAAATTATTTATTTTATTTTAGATAACTTAATAATATATATTCCTAATCTAAATATTCAGCTAAAAGAGAAATAAATCATAATAAAGACATTGAAAATAATTTAAATAATGAATCTCCTAATTATAGAAAACTTCTAATTTAGCTGTCTGATTTTCACCCTTCTTGATTGACATCCCCTCTCAAATTGCTGCTGACTGATCAAAAATCATCAATTTGCAAACAAGGAACTGATAACATTGTCATGATGTCAATCATTTCTGTTTGACATTCCCTCTCAAATTGATGTTGACTGATCAAGAAGCATCAATTTGCCAACTAGGAACTGATAACATTGCTAGGACCAAAAATCCTAAAGCCCGAGAGTGTTGGAGCCCGAGAGTGTCGAAACCGTGAATGCCGAAACCTAAGATCTATGGTTTACCGAAGTCGAAGTCATCAATCTAAGGAGGAGTGCCGAAGCCGAAGCTTAAGAGGAAGCCCGAGAGTGCCGAAACCGTGAATGCCAAAACCTAAGATCTATGGTTTACCAAAGTCGAAGTCATCGATCTAAGGAGGAGTGCCGAAGCCGAAGCTTAAGAGGATGAAGCAGTCGAAGATGCCACAAAAGCAGCGATGGCTAGCGAAGGGGATCCAAATAAGATGAAGCAAATTAAGTGAACGAGATCGCAGATTGCGGATGAGACTTGAATCGCAGTCGAGATAACCGATTACGGGATTGCGGACGAGCCAACAAAAGGACAGGATCGCAGATCGCAACGGATGAAAAGCCTTAGATGGGCGAATCAAGGCAAAGAAATAGTTCCTCCATTCCAGCAAGAAGGTCGACGGGAAGGGAGCCTTGACGGTCCTCCAATAACTACGGTGGTTAGGGCACAATTTTGGCTCTGCATGTCAAAGTTTAAAAAAAAATAGGTTGAATTCTGAATAGGCTCGTTGCATGCCTTTTCCCTTTACTTTCATTTCATTAAATAATAATCTTACAATCTATTTTAGGTACAAAATAAAGTGCATAATCTATTTTAGGTAACTTAATAATATATATTCCTAATCTAAATATTCAGCTAAAAGGGAAATAAATTATAATAAAGACATTGGAAATAATTTAAATAAAGAAGCTCCTAATTATAGAAAACTCCTAATTTAGCTACCTGATTTCTGTCCTTCCTGATTGACAGATAGTTCATATTTCATGAAACAGATCAACTTTTACCACTATAATTTGGGCATGAACATTCGCTTTTCCTCACCAGTTCTCATGATTGTTTAGTTGTTGCACATTGATTTTCTATACTCTCTTGCCAGAACTAGCTACTTTTGGGTGTTTTTTTCACACTCTATCGGGTTTCTTGCATGCTTCTCACTAGTATTTGTTGTTGATGCTAATAGCTTTTGACTCACAAGTTTCTTATCAAGAATGCTTCTCAATGTATTTTTTGCGTGCTCATTGATTCCTCATCTTCATACTCTCTTGCTTCACGCTGCCACAGCTTCTTGATTATCAGGTGGTCTCTCAATCTCATTTTTAAATTTTAATTGCTCTTTCATCACTTTATTCTTTATATCTTCTGTTGGAATTCCTGGGCATTAAAAGTGAAAAGTAGGACCATTTGGTATAGAAGGAAAGCACCAAATGATGAAGGAAACCTTGGCCAACTTTGGCATTGAAGGTTTACTTGGGGAATCTTGCTATAATTTTGATTTTATGTATTCTAAGTTGGAGGGCTATTCTGTGAGTTTCAATTAAGGTTGTATGACTGCAAATGCGTTTCCTATTTTGATAGATTATTTCTCTCATTTTCTTCATAGGTTAGTCTGTGTATTACCCTGTATTAATAGCTTTGAATGAATAAGAACTCCTTTATTCTTTTATGTTTTCCGCATAGGCCTTTTGATTTCTTAATGTTGGGCCCTTGGCCTTCATTACACTTACATGAGCCCTAGCAATCTTGCTGTAGATCTCTACTCGTTGATACTCTTACATCGTTTTTGCTCTCTTCAGCCTAGTCTAAACAATATCAATAACTGTCTCATTACATTAGCCCTAACAGGATTCTTTCTCTCAGCTTCTTCATTGTTGGTCATCAACTCTTGTGACTAACTTGCGATATTGTTTGCTATTGATCTCCTCTACAACCTCGACCTTATAAGCTTCTAGCTGCTGTATTGCAATTACAATTCTTTCAAAAACATTCATTGTTGTTTTCCTTCGATAAATCTTCTAGCAACTGCATTGTTTATTCATGCTCTCAACCTTGATGATTGCTGCTCAACTACTCTTGCGACTTATTTGTGACATCAGTTACTTTGAATCTATTTTATGATGCCAACCTTTTAATTTCAACCATTGCCTTATGTGGAATTTTGAGTTCCCTAATTTAGATTTATTCTCTTTTTTTGCTTTACTATGTTGAATGTTCTTCTTTATTTAGTTGTTTTGCTTTGGTAAGTTGTAATTGGCATAATTAAGTTTGCCCTAATAGGAAATAAGAGAATTTCTTTTATAATTAGGGGAAGAGTTGTATTATGATGATTAAGTAATTAGAGAATATGATTTTCTCCAGCTTTTTACATTGTATCAGAGCATTAGGTTTGACTTCGATGGGATTAGGCCAATGTTCATCATCTAGCGTTGACTTCGTTTGAATCGCTTTATTGCGTTGTCCCCTCTTCTGGATTGATCGACCGCATTGTGGATCACTCGTCCACATCATTCGCTCATTGGGATTTCTCATCCGCATTATCCACTCGTCTGGATTGTGCATCTGCTTTTAGTGCTTGTATGGTTAGCCCCATCTGGTTCGTCTAAAGCATCGTTTGGCTCCTTCTGAGTCCCGCGAAAACCCTCATCCGTCGGCCCTCTTTTCATCCTTCATCGGCCTTCTTCTGTTGTTGCTGCAACATCCCTCATATGTCTGTCTTTCTCGACTCCTCTTTCTTGCAGCTGCCAGTTTCTCTGCAGGTCATTCCTATCTCGAAACCTTCCCAGCCTTCCAATTGTTTGTCGTTCAAGCAAACAACGCAATTAGCCAGGAATTTTTTCCAACCATAAACATGTATATAGCTTATGACAAAGTATGACATGATGATGTCTAGTTCTATTATGGAGGTTAGTTCTGCATCAAAAACCAGAAATTCTGTCCAAACAACCTTGAAACTCGATCAATTCATAATAAATCATAAACTTAATGGCCACAACTTCCTTCAATGATCACAATCCTTGTTTATGTATATTTGTGGAAATAGAAAAGCGGAGCATCTCACGGGAGAAGACATAATTTAGCAGCTCATTGATTATAACCATCGCTCATGAAAAATCTAGGATCATATGGTTATGTCTTGGTTGATCAATTCTATAACAACAGAGGGTGGAGAAATTTTCTTGATTTATATAACAACATGAGAGATTTAGGAAGTAGCCCGTGAGACTTATGCCAGTACCGAAAATACTGTAGAATTGTTTGAGATTGAGACAAAAGTGCATGAGCTCCAACAAGAGGAGTTAAGTGTGGCTCGATACTTCAACAAACTTGCAAAGTGTTGATTACAATTAGAAATGTATGATATTTATGTATGGGAGTGCCTTCAAAATGCTATGATGTATAAAACAATAGTGGAGAAGAAAAAGATGATCAAGTTTTTTTTAGGTCTAAATAAGAACTTAAATGAGGTTAGAGGAAGAATCATGGAGATGAAGTCTCTTCCTACCACTAGGGAAACTTTTGTTGAGTTAGAAGAGAAGAAAGTAGAAAGAAGCTTATGATGGTAGGAAGTTTGGATTCATCTAGCACTGAAAACTCTTCTCACACACACAACTCCTATAAGTCAAAGCCAAAGAAGAATCGTCTCTTGTGTGAACATTGCAAGACACTTGGTCACATAAAGGAGAATTATCAAAAACTGCATGAAAAACCTACAAATCTGGACAAGGGAGGAAGGACCGTGACAACAAGACCCATGTTGCTACTTCTAAAGGGATGGCCAACCCTAGCCCCTTTACCAAGGAATAGTTAGAGGTATTGAAGAAACTTCTTTCTAGCACAACTGAGCAGCATATCGACTTGATGTCATGCCCTCCTATCTCCCTAACAATGAAATATTTTGACCTTGGATAATAAACTCATGTGCTTCTGATCATATTGCCGGAGACGTTCATGCTTTCATCCACTGCCAAGACTTCATCTCCTCGATGTTTGTTAGAATTACATATGAATTTTGAGAAATGAGAAGTAAAAATTTCCAAAGATATTCGATTTTTTTTGTTTTATATGTTCCCTAATTAGATTGCAACTTACTTTATATTAACAAGCTTACTCATGACTTGAATTGTGTTACTAAATTACATTCTAACTCTTGTAAATTTTAGATAGTGGATTTAGAGAAGGTTATTGATTGTGTTGAATTGCATCAAGGTTTATACCTACTCAATGATAGTTATTCTTTTAACACACAAGTGTCTTCTCTACCATCCTCATCCCATGCTCCTGAGTCTATTGAAAGTCTAGTTTTATTATAATATTATTGTATGGGTCATTCTAATTTTCATCATGTTGCAAAATGATAATCTCATCTCTTTATTAATAAGAAATCAGAATTTTATCCGTGTGAAACCTGTCAATCGGCTAAACATACTAATCATATTTATCATCTGTCTTAGTACAAACCATCACGTTCTTTCTCTATCATCTATAGTGACATTTCGAGACCTTCAAAATTGAAGTCCATTAATGGAGTCAGATGATTTATCTCCTTTATTGATGATTACACTAGAAATAATTGTATATTCCTCGTGACGGAGAAATCTGAAATTGCATAAATCTTTCAATCCTTCCATAACATGATTAACATTTTGTTTCAATATAAAATATGACGGAGAAATCTGAAATTGAACCATAACATGATTAACATTTTGTTTCAATATAAAATTCAGGTTCTCAAAACTGATAACGCAAATAAATACTTTAACTTTATCTTGGACTCTACTTCATAAAGAATTATATCATCCATGTGAGTTTCCATGTTAAGACCCCATAACAAAATGGGATAGCTGAGTGGAAGAATCGACATCTCTTTAAGTTATATATGTCTATAATGTTTTCTCACAACAACCCAACAGTTTTTTGGCGAGATGTCGTCTTCACAGTCACCTCCATTAATAGAATGACTAGTAGGATCATTGGTTTCAAAGTGCTTCTCAATGTTGTGATGGAAAAATGCCTTAATATTAGAGCCTTCTCATCCAACGTTCCTTTAAAACTATGTGGTTGTATCTCCTTTGTTCGCATTCACCAATCAAACCACATAATGCTTGACCCAAAATCGATCAAATGGATCTTCTTGGGCACCATTTGAAAACATCTAACCTGAAATTGATAATAATAATCTTTCAAAGGAACTTTGTCTGTATACTAGGAGAAATAAATTCACTGAACCGTTCACAACCAAACCTGAATTTGCACATCTCTAAAGCTTTGATGGAGGTGAAATTTGGTGGAGAAGATAAGGAAAGTTGCACAAATTGTCCTTTCCAGGAGTATGTTGCTTATACGAGGTTATCATCAACTCAAAAAGCTTTTGTATCTAAAATTGATTGTATGCAGATACTCAAGTCTATTCATGAAGCACTTCAAAGTTATAACTAAAAAAGACAGTTGAAGAGGAGATCTAAACACTTAATCAAATTAACACATGAACATTTACAAAGCTTTCTCCCGATAAAAGACCTATTTGGTGTAAATGGGGATTCAATGTCAATACAAAGCAGATGGGAGAATTGAGAGGTTCAAGATTAGGTTGGTTGTCAAAGCTTCCACTCAATTTTATGGGATCGACTATCAAGAGACTTTTGCACCAGTAACTAAGTTAAACATATGGAGATTCTATTGGGATTCAAGTTGATATTAAGAATGACTTTTGAATGAATATCTTGAGGAATAAGTGTATATGGAGATTCTATTGGGATTGAAAAATGACTCAAATAAACATCTGGTTTGTAAACCGAAAAAGTTACTTTATAATCTCAAATAATTAACACAAGCTTAGTTTGATAAGTTTCCCAAGGCTATGAAATCTAACGGGTACATTTAATGTCAAGTTGACCATATCATACACTGCTCATAAAGCATAGAGAGGGAGATATGACTGTTATACTCATTCTTTATGTAGATGATATGATCCTGACATGTGATAATGAAAAAGAGATTGGGAAGATTATGAAGTTCTTGTCATTGAAATTTAAATTAAGGACCTAGGAGTGGTTAGATACTTTATGAGTATGAAAGTGTCTAAATGAGAATTGTGATTTCCCCAAGAAAGTGCATCCTAGAGCTATTAAAAGACGATGGATTTCAACCAAAAGATACATTTATGGGAGAAAAGATACCAGTGGAAAAAGATAGACACCAAAGATTAGTGGATAAGTTTTCTACATATCACCCACCAAACCTAATATCACTTACTTTGTTGGTATTGTGAGTCAACATATAAACAATCCAAATCAAGAATATATGAAGATGGTTTACATAATATTGTTGTTTCTTATAAAGACCCATGACAATGGTTTATTGTTTAAAAATCAAACAATAGGGAGGAAGAGGTTGCAATGAAGCTTGTTGGGCAAGGGAACTCATAGATGGAATATCTACTTCTGAGTATTGTTCTTATGTACGAGGAAATCTTATCATGTGGAGGAGGAAGAGACAAAAAGCAAGAAGTGGCGATCACTAGAAGTAGTGCAGAATTTGAGTACCATGCACTTGCTTTGGGAATCTATGAAGGAATGTGGATCCAAAGGTTACTAATTGAGCTGAGATACTCCACAGTCAATCCCATAAAGATTTTCTGTGATAGCTAATTTGTCATATATATTGCAGGGAATCTTGTGCATTATGATAAGACCAAACATATTGAGATTGATAGATATTTTATCTCTGAGAAGGTCAATTGATGCATTATTCACTTAATCTACATTCCAACTCATGTTCATGTCGTTGATGCTTCACTAACTTTCTACCTTTAGGGAGCTTAATTGAATTGAATACCAAGCTAATTTTTTACAACATTTATGGGGGAATTCCGAGTTTCGTGATTTAACTTTATTCTCTTTGTTTATTTACTTTATTATGTTCCTTTTTTAGTTGTTTTTAATTGGTAAGTCGCAATAGGCATAGTTAAGTTTGCACTAGTTGTTTCTTATATGATAAAGGAATGAATTGTATTTTGAAGATAAAGAAATAAGAGAATAAATTTTTCTTTACTTTCTACACCTTCCTAATGCGGATGTTCTAACAACAGCAGTAACTGCAATCCTTCTTCAATTCTTCCAACAACATCCTGCCTGCTTCATTTTTGTGGTCTCTTTATTTTTCATGTGGCTGCTACCCCTCATTTGTCTCTAGAAGCCACAACTCTTGCTGTTCTGTTGTGACAATATTGTCGAAAAGACCTTCAATCAGGTGCAGTACAATGTTTGACTTATGATAGGTTGAATAAAATAAATCACTTTAAGTAATTATAATTTTTCAAGATGCTTAAAAGGAAAATGGAAGCTTAATTACTTTCTAGGGACATCCAAAAGAGGTGATCTAATATTTGAAGCTTGGGATGTTGTTAAGTTTCTTTTCATGTCATGGTTATGGGACTAGATGTATCTCCATTAGGGGCTACAACTATGGAGATCTAGGACTCTGTTCTAAATCTCTTGCTCTAGGCAGCTTAATTGATTTGAATGCCAAGTTGGGTCTTTACAATATCTATGGGCGAGTGTGGAATTCCGAGTTTCCTAATTTAACTTTATTCTGTTTTATTGTTTACTTAATTATATTTCTTTTTTAGTTGTTTTTTATTGGTAATTTGTAATAGACATAATTAAGTTTACACAAGTCATTTCTTATATAATAAAGGAAAGAATTGTATTTTGAAGATTAAGAAATAAGAGAATACAATTTTCTCCACCTTTCTACACCTTCCAACTGCAGATGTTCTAACAACATTGATTACCTTCTAACTGCAGATGTTCTAACAACATTGATTACTGCAATCCTTCTACAATTCTTCCAATAGCATCCTCCCTGCTTCATTTTTGTTGTCTCTTTTTTTTTCCTGAAGCTGCAACCTCTCATTTCTCTAGAAGCCACAGCTCTTGTTGTTCTATTGCGATGATATTATTAAAAAAGACCTATAATTAGGTGCAGTCAACTCAGCAAGTGCACATATTTGTACAATGTTTGCTTATGCATAGTTTGAATAAAAGAATCACTTTAAATAATTATAACTTTTCATGATGTTTAAAAAGAAAATGGAAGCTTATTTACTTTTTTAGGGACCTCCAAAAAGTGGTGATCTAATATTTGAAGCTTGGGATGTTGCTGAGTCTCTATTCATGTCATGATTATGGGACTAGATGTATCTCCATTAGGGACTACAACTATGGAGATCTAGGACTCTTTTTAGTGCACCTCGGAAGCTTGTGATGCATTTAGCTATATGAGTTCAAGATGAAAACAAATAAAACAAGAAGAGGAAAAACAATCACAAAATATTGCATTTAACTAAAGAGTATATGGTAAGAGGTAGATCATTATTAAGTGTTTAAAATGAAGTGCCCAAAAGGTGCTTTGCTATTTTGAATAATTTTATTGAAAAGGAGAAGTTATATGATTTTCTTGTTGGAATTAATGCTAATTGGATTTAGACTGTATCCAGGTAGGAAACAACTTTACTCGAAGCAACTTTTTCTCTAATCCGTGCAAAATAATGTCAAACGGGTATAATGCTTTAGCCACATGCTCTGTAAGGTTCAATCTCGCTGACTAAAATTGAATTGCAAAGTAAAAAAGTAAAGATATCTAAATCATTGAAAAAAGTAACAAAAGAAACCACTTATTTTACACGTAATGCAAAAAATCAAGTCAAACCAAGGATAATCATTGGAAAGACAAACTTAGGATAGTCTTTGGAAACTAAATGAGAAACTAACATGTTAAAAAAGGGAAAGTAGGGAGCCCAATAAGGGGGTAAATCTCATACTTATTTGATAAAGCAAATTTACAGCAGTGAAGAACATGAAAATAGAGGACTTAACCATGAAGGGATTGAAAAACTTAGGAAGCTTTATATGAAGACACTTTTTAATGTTTGCTTGCTTGTACTCTCAAGTAACTCTTTATTTTTGTTCTGATTTTTTTTTTTTAAATGTGTTTGATCAACTCTTAGGCAATTAACTCAGGAGCCACATATCACATGCCAGACCTTTAAACATTTCAAATATTATAATTGATTCCCTAGTATTAAAAAATTATTTTTTACAAAAAACTCTGTTGATATGGTTGTAGTGCTTGAAGATATTCATGCCACATTCTTTCCATAAAAATGTCCATATTTTTAAATTATTTCCAGGTTAAAAGATGGCAAGATTTAAAATACATTACAATTTTTTCTTAAAATTATTTTTCTTAGGACTGATTTGAGGAGTAGGATTGGATTTGTTAAGAAAAGGGATGGACTCTTACTATCTTGAAACTTTGAGTACTTCAAATTGAGTCACTTATATGTATTTGTTATTTCTTACTTCTTCAAATAAAGATGTGTTTGGCCTTTTCATTTTTTATTTTGGTCATCCATGTTTAAGGTTTAAATATAGTGTTTGTCTCTCTTTCAGATGGTTGAATATCATAGATTTTCATTGTGATATTTGTGAGTTTGCACATTACAATCTCCTTCTATATTAGCAATAGAAGGCGCTCTCATCATTTTGAATTAATCCATAGAGGCTTTTGGGCATTCTCCATGGTTCCAAATGTTAAGTTTTTTTTTTCTTTCTGAATGTGTAGGAACTTGTTGGTTCATTTCCTTAGCTACCTAACCATTGTACTAAAATCACATGGATATACCTAGTTAAACCAATACATGATGTTTTGTGATAGTATTTCTACATTTCAATCTGTTATTTAAATTCAATTTTGGGTAAAATCAAAATATTTATATTTGGTAATATAGAAGATTAAAATTAATTAGTTACTACTTTGTTACATTCAGAAATATATTATTCATGACTTACCTAGTGTAAATACACTATAACAAGATAGGATTGTTTAAAAGAAAAATGGCCCATTAACCTTTTTTCCTTAAAAAAAAAAGAATAAAGACCAAAATGGTTCCCAAATTATTTGGAGGGGGGCCAAAATGGTCCCAGTCTATCTAAAAAATCACTCCAGTCCCTAGATTATTTAAATAGGAACAAAAATTGCCTCTGTAAGATTGTAATCTAAATATAAAAGAGTCTGTGGACTGGTTTAGTCCTATTTAAATATTGCGAAAAAAATTTTCTTTTTTATAGCTCTACCTATAAAAAATTGTTGGATTATTTTGGCTCTTTTCTCTTAATAATAATAATAATAATAATAATAATAATAATAAATCATATCTGGAGGAAGTTATTTTCATTAAAACTTACCTGATAAATAAATTTTTCTCATGAGTTGTAGAATATTAAACTCCCTTGGAGTGCTATACTAAAGTCTAGCCTCTTGTCAGAACCTCTAATAGTCTTTTAGTTAGAATATTTTGGTGTCTCTTTCCATATCACTATCCATATTCAGCCTAGAAATAGAAAAAAAATTGAGCCACATAGTTGTTATGTGTGTGGTATGCACAAAAGATACAAATATATCCTTCTCCTAGGAAAATTTACATATATGCTAATGTTACTTTAATGAAATATAAAGTATATTTAGTAATCTTATTTTTAGGAATCAAAATGATTTTCACAGAAATTTAGGACAAATAAATATTTTATATCAAGAACAACAAATAACTCATCAGGAATACATAAAGATAAACACCTACAATTCAAGAGGTAGGCGATCTCTCCCAAATTCTACAATTCGAAATTCTAAGACTCAAGACCTAATTTCATGACCCTAAACTATTATGCCATATTTTTACCAAATAATAATACATAATAAAGACTAAATTGCGCTCAGGCTAATAAAAGACGACAATCCTTAAGAGTTGGTGTAACAATACTCTCCTTTCAAAAGGCAGTCTGTCTTTAGGTTGGAAAAAAGTGAGGGTGTTCCTCATTCACCACAACCTTCTCCTTGTCTTCATCCTTTCCCTTCTTCTGACATACTTAGAGAACTGGTAATGTTAGATTTTTGCAATGGTTTCCTGGGGCAAACTTATCATCACACTAAAAATATAATCCATTGGTTTGCTTCTCCTGAATCTCTATCTCTGTAAGGCTTTTGGGTGTCACCTTAGGTCGCGGCTTGTGATTTTTGTCCTGTAAAGCCTCCCTTTGGACTTCACTATTTGAGCTTTTGTTATTGTTGTGGTTGTAGCAGTTCTATGCTACTCCTATTAGCATGTTCCATTGCAATATGATCTTCAACGAATTGCACTAATTTCATAGTTTCTCCCAGGCCTTGCGATCTCAACGGACTAAGTGTTGCACGTAAATCAGGCTTTATGCTCTTCATGAAGTTCCCCTCAAATACTACAGAAATCCCTTTAGCCGCTCTAACTATTGCTCGAATCTCTCCATATATTTCATAACAGTTCTTTCCTTAAGTTCATACAAAGAATTGCTCGTGTAGGCCTCCTTACTAAATGACTCAAAAATGTTCTAACAAGCAATCCTTAAAGTCTTTCCACGAGCGGATCGGATATTTAGCCTCCCTCCACTGAAATTATATTAGGGTTTTCCCCTCCAAACATAATTCTGTTGTCATAAGTTTCTCTTCCCCATTTAGCCCATTCACCATGAAATATTGCTCCATCCGATATACCCACACGTGTCTTTCCCGTCGAAGATTGACATTTTTAATTTCCTAACCCACACGCCTTCATCCCAACTTCCTCTCCCTCCAATGTTTCCTCTTATGTATTGAGCATAAAACCCTCTCTTTCGATCAGTCATATCCCATCTGATTTCTGTTCGTTCTTCTTCATGCTACTCCATACGCCTTGCATAACCACTTCTTCATATTTCGGATCACCTCCATCGGTAATCTTTAATCCACCCCATCGGAGCCCTGGGAGAGCGTTCTTGATGTTGGATGCTTTCTTCATATTCCTCTCGTCTAATCTCCTCCCTCGATTTAGCCCAGGATTCTCCGGTTAACCCTTGGTTAGGGTTTGCAAATCGAACCGCCTGCGGAATTTTGGGTTGCATCTCAATAAGCCTCATCATCATCCCCAAGCCCTCCAATCATTTTTTGAATCGGTTTTCTATGGATGAGAACCTTTCTTCTATCCCAAATTTGATTTTGCTCCCCTCTTTCACTTATTTCCCTCCAAAGCATCCATTTTTTTTATCATCATTACTAACTGTATTGTTTAGGAACTGTGTTGAAATCTGTTGTCGGCTTTGCTGGTAGCTCAAATCACGATTGTACCATGAGGTATTTCAACCACAATCCCTTGCCTTCAATCGCTAGGTTCGGTCACTCGGATCATGGCTAGGGCAAGCCGAATCATCGTGCTTCTCGGATCGCTGCTAGGGCAAGTCGAATGTTGCTTTTTGATTGGATTACGTCTGTCACAAGCCACGACCCAGACTTTGCGTCAATCTAGTTAGCTCTCGCGACTGTGTCGCTTGGATGGAGCGGAAGGATGTGAGTTTTGGGTCTTCGTGCGCCGCGATGCTTTCTTACTAGCTCCAATTGTGACTTTTTTTGCTAAGTGTGGCCACGAAAAGCGTCCCCTATACGCCACAATATTTCCCCTCATCGTATCCTGATCCTTCTGCATTTCACAATACCGTAGTTTCTTTCCAAATAAAATTGCAGTAGCTTTTCGTCGCTTACTGCCACGTTCCTGTCTTGACTGTTCCACGGCTACAGGTATGCCACTATATTGTCGTGCTTCATTTGGCTAGAATTTGCGAACCCGTTATTGATTTTTTCAGAAATTGAGAGCTTTGATACCACTTTGACACAAATCAAAACAATTTACATGAAAAATTTAGAGCAAACAAATATTTTTTTGCAAGAGCAACAAACAACTACACAAATGTATAAAGACAAGCAACTAAAATTCGAGAGGTATGTGATCTCTTTCAAAGATTACAATTCGATGGGTAGTAAATCTCTCCCAACCTCTAACCCTAAAACTCCAGTCCTTTTCTCATGCATGTCTAACCCAAAACTATTAAGCCCTATTTATACCAAACAATAATATATAACAAAAGATTAAATTGCCCTTAGGCTAATAAAAGACAAAACTGTTCTTAAGCACCGGTGTGGTAGAATTGTGGTAGAAATAGTTTGGGTTTGGTGGGGTTGTTTGTTTTTTCTTTTACAAATTTTAGGTTTGTGGTAAGAGAGATAAATCCCTTTAAAATTTAGGGTTTATCAGATTTTGTTACCAACTGATACTGTTCTACGGCTCCTAAAAGGCGTTTCATAATGCAAAGAAGTGTTAGAGAAGTTGTGGGAGGGGTGATGGGATAGAGAGAATGGTAGCGACTGAAATTTCTGCCCGGATGACAATGGGACACCAAACCGGAAAGGATAGCAACTGTTTTCTTGCGGCAAACAACAATTTGTTGCAAGTTGGACTACAAAGGAGGTCTTCGAACTTTTAGAAGAGATCACCACTTTGATTCTATTAGGTTACAAACACACCACCTGAAAGAAATTCAAAGATACAACACTCCGATAGGGAAAATTAGGAGAAAATATCTCCAAATAACATAGCAATAGCAAAAAATTCTCTTATCCAAAAAATAACATATAAATACTCCCCTTGTAGAAAATAACCTAATTAGAAAAAAAGAAATAAGAGTGAAATCACTGTATGTCCCTATATATATTGGTCTGTTGGTGGCTGGGTAACTGTATGTCCCCTCAGGTTAAGGGTTCGATCTCACTGTGGCGCGGGGGTTCTGGAATTTTAGGCACATGGCACAGGCTCTCATCATGGGGCCAAAATGCGCATGGGAAATAGATATTTGGGTCTCTGCCAAATATCAATTTTCTTTTAAAAAAATGAAATATATATATTGAAAGTTGGTAAGGGACTCGAATGAGAGGCTGTTGATTGATGTTGAGCTATCTATTAATGATGAAGTTGGAAGTCTGTTTGGGGCAGAGCTTGCATAATGTACAATACAATCAGTCAATTTTCAATAGAATTTTCCATTTTGGGTAGACTTAATGGCTATTTTTGTAGTTGTATTTATTGTATGCAAAGATAACTTTCTAACTGTGGAGTGGTGGAGGATTATATTAGATCGGCACCTAAGGGCTTATTTGGGTGCGGCGGCGTTTTGAAAACGCCGCTCTGCTGTTTGGTTAGGACGTTCGATCCCGCTTTACCAAAACGACGAAAATCGCTTAATATATTTTCTTCTACGGATCGCACGCATGGGTCCTTGTGCTTTCGGCGTTCGCGACTGATGTTTAGGGCTTGAATTCCTCCCGTGCCCTGCGAAATCTCTCTCGCGCTCTCCCCCGCCCTCTCCTTCCCCGATCTTCTCCTTCGTAAACATCGATTCTTGATCGTTCCTCTAGTGAGATCTATGTGCCGCTATGCTTTCTGCTTGGTTTTATGACTCAATCTTCTCTGGTTGGTTTTATGTGGCTCGATTTGATTGTCTTTGCTTTTTTTGCAATTTTTTTGCAAGATTCGGTTTTCGTGAGGGTTTTCTTGAGGATGTCTTTGTTGGATTATGTGGGAATGCATTGAACGCATTGAATCTGAGGGTTTTCTTGAGGGTTTTCTGCGATTTTTTTTCTGGTAATATCGCAAGAATGACAGATGAGCAAATCCCTTGAATGCATTAGATTTGTGTTCCACTGAACCTGTTATATTGTCTTCTTGTTCATGTGTTAAAACTTTGGTTCGAAATTTGGGAACTCAGGTGGTTCGAAATCTTGGAATGTGCTTCAATGCGTTAGAGGGTCATTTAAAATTACTTCTTCCTATTCCTGTGTTAAAACTTCATGGTTTGAAATGTTGGAGTGGAAAAATTGTTGAGTGTTTCGAATGCTTAGGGTTTATTTTTGATTGCAACAGATGGAAAATTTTGAGTTCGTCCTATCTGCAGAGAAAAAACGACACACGAAACTTCAATTTGCAATGCAAATACTGATCACTGTTAACAGAAAATGATGCATTCATTGTGGAATTTATTTGCAATGCATTTACATACATTCTACTCTTTAGTTAGATGATATATCATGGGGCATTTGTTTGAATGTTGCTCAGTTGTATAATGAGAAATTTATATGCAATTCATTTACATACATTCCACTCTTTACTTAGCAATGAATTTTATCATTTTTCATTTCTGTGTTGATAGGGTTTAGGGGCTTCCTTTGATGCCGAGGGTAGAGAGGAGATACAGTACTTATATTTTATAGCTATGAGTTGTATTGGTCTTTAGAGATTCGGTTATTATATGAGAAAGTTCATATATTTAGAGCTATTTCGGCATTTGCTAATATTTTAGTGAAGGAGATACAATGCTTATATTTTAGAGCTATTTCGGCAGTTGCTTCTGGTGGAATTGGGTTCCACGACATATAAGAGAAGGTTTATATCAAATATGATGTGTATTGCTTTATTTTCTTCACACCATTTGTATCACACCATTTGTATCAAATATAAGATGTGTATTGAGAATTATAGCTATTTATATAAAAGATGTCTATTGTACTTTAGTCGTAGTGTTTTCCATTGAGAAGCATAACTATGTTTAATAAAACTTGTTCGATGTTTTACTGTGGATGTAAGTCTTTGACCGAACCACATAATTCCTTTGTGTTATTAATTTTTATTTTTCTTTTAAGAGCAAATTTCAACACAGTTGTTCGTTCATTTGGAGAATTTCCTGTAACTTCAGTTGGATCTGTTGTGGATGTATGCTCATTTTGTGGATGTAGGTTTTCTTTTTTTAAGATGTTTGTCTTTCATCTCTTGTTGGTGCATTTGGATAATTTTCTTATACATGTTTAGTTACAAAATGAATTTCTTTACGCAATATGTAATTCTTCATATAGTTTCACTATGTTTAAGAAAAATGAAGGTGGTCTCTCAGCGATGTGGGATAAGGAAGTTACAAATATTTTCTGCAACCCCTGCATCACCGAGATTGAGATCGGGAATAGACCAACCACCTATTTCAACAAGGAAGGTTGACAAAATATAGTTAAAAGGTTTAAAGAACTGACTGAAAGAGATTATGACAGGCTGAAGTTTAAAAATAAAAGGGATCAATTGAAGGAGTGAAAAAGTTGGAAGGAGCTGAAACGTGGATCGACGGGGTTGGACTGAGATCCAATCAAACGAACAATTGATGCTCCAGGTGAATGGTGGGCTGAAAAATTAGAGGTAAAATTGTCATTATTTTTTTGTTAATTACAAATATTTTCATTTTAAACAATTATCCCCTTAAACCCCCCTCTTCATTGTAATGTTATAGGCAATGCCGACAGCGAAAAAATACAAGCAGAGTGAAATTGAGTCGGATCTTGAAGATAAACTTGACATAATGTTCAAGAGGTTGTAGCAACGGGAAAGCATGCATTCAGCCCTACTGAGACGAGTTTTGCAAGAATACCCGATGATTTTCCACCAGAGCCGGTGGCAGTTGAAGAAAAAATACACAGTGTTAACTAGAGGGAGATTGGGGAATCAAGCTCACAGATGAAGAGGCCCAGGCTAGGAAGAAGAAAGAAAGAAAATGACAATTTTGTGAAAACTTCATTTGACAGAATCATTGATGCTTTTGGAGCTCCACGGCCTGCTCCACTTCCTGACATCACTATCTTCAAATGTCTTCGAACTTTGTCTACCATCCCTAAAGTAGTAGCGGATAAGCGCTTTCATGCAATAAGTATGAAAAAATTTTAGGATCCAAAACGTAGGCACATATTTATGGCGATGGAACCAGAGTTGAGAGTCGATTATTTACGTGTTATTGTGGAAGATTAAATTTTTAGACCATTTTAAGAAATCTATTTTGTACTCTTTGAAGTTATGTACTCAGCTGTTATTTGGAGTTGTGTTTTTTTGAGTCGAATATTTATGCGTTACTGTGAATGCACAGTAGTAAAGTTCTACATCTTTTTAATTCTAACATATTAGTAAAGTTTTACATTGTTTAATTCTATAGATTAATAATTGATGAACTAACCGAGATCTTTCCTCTTTTAGGATGGATCCACAACATGAACGTCGTAAGAGAATGACATGGGCTGCAGTTATTGGCATATTATTGTTGGAATATTACCGATCAAGCAATGTTTGTATACCCCAAATGACCTCCAGCTTTGTTAGGGATAAATGGGTTGGTGAAATGCTTTCTGGACATCCAATTAGATTCAATAACATATTTCGAATAATTGTACCGATATTTATGGATCTCCTGTACGAGTTATCCTTGAATTATGGACTCCAAGGTTCTTCGAGAATGACGAGAAGGGAGGTATTGGCTATAACTCTATATATTCTGTCACAGAATGAACCAATTAGGAGTGTTATGGAGAGATTTCAGCATTCATCGGAGACAATAAGTCATTATTTCTCCAAAGGCATACCATACAAGCACTTATTAGCTTAGCCGCTAAAATCATCAGACCAGAGGATCCATCATTTGCTAATATTCCAGGAGAAATCTCATCAGATCCCCATTACATGCCTTATTTCAAGGTAATTATTATTTTATTTATGTTCATATCAAAAGATAAATATTTTCTAATCTTGTAAAACAGAACTGCATAGATGCAATTGACGGTACTCACGTTGATGCCCGAATACCCAGCAAGGACAATGTGGCTTACATTAGTCGAAGTGGTTCAACTACTCAAAATGTCATGGTGGTATGTGACTTCAACATGTGTTTCACACATGTCTTCAACATGTGTTTCACATATGTTATGGCGGGCTGGAAAGGAAGTACACATGATAGTCGAATTTTCTTCTATGCTACGATGAATAGATCGTAGGGTTTTCCTCATCCGCCATCAGGTATGTTTTGATTTATAAAATTCCAAGTTATAGGGATTTATTTCAAATAGAAATATCTTCCATAACAGGAAAGTACTATTTGGTTGATGTTGGATACCTTATGCAGAGGGGCTATCTGAAGCCATATCTAGACACTAGGTATGCACTAGACATCATATTTCTGATTTTGAGCGAACGAGTGACACTATTCGTGGTAGAAAAGAAATGTTTAACAAATGTAACTCTTCTTTATGTGGAGTAATTGAAAGAACATTTGGGGTTTGGAAGAACAAATGAGTCATCCTACGTGATATGTCGTCATATCCATTTCAGAAGCAGGTGCATATTATGGTGGCAACAATGACAATTCATAACTTCATCCGACGACACCCTTCACGTTCAGATACGGACTTTAATATGGCTGATAACGATGAGCTGAATGTCTATGAAGAACTATAAAAAAATATGATTGAGACTTTAGTTCCTGAGGATGAGATTGACTTTAATGAATTTGAAGTTCATGACGTGGAGAGTGTGGCTAAAATGGTTGCTCTGAGGGAATCTATGGCAGATGCTATTTATGGAAGCTAATCCAGCAAGTATTTCTTTCCTTCGTACATATGTAGATCAATTTTTATGTGTATTTTTTTTTTTTGGAATAAGTTCTGACATTCATTTTTTTTTATTTTTCTCGCAGTTATACAAACATGACTTCTAGGATATCAGTTACAGACAAAGTTATTTTGTGTTATTGTGGACTACCAGATCCATTGCTTACGTCGCGTCAGTCTTATAGCTTTGGGAGGCAGTTCTATGATTGTGTCAAGGGTATTTCAGCTCGTTGCGGTTTCTTATTTCAACTCGTTGCGGTTTCTTCCGGTCGGCTGACAGTTCCACATATTACACTGCCAGCGGTGATGGAAATCCGATGTTTTCTCAGGTTGATAGTACAGCTGAGGACAAACGTAGCCAGAGTTTGAAATTAAATATTTTAATATTTCTCATTGTAGTTGTACTTATCTTTATCCTTTTTTTATTTCTTCTGGTACTCACAAGAGTGTGAAAACTGTATGTCATCTTTTGGAACTGTCTGTGATAATTGTATGTTTCTGCACTATATGTTTCTCTACTACCAATAAACTATTCTGAATAAGCTGCTCCAAACAGTTTTACCAGACGGGCAGGAATGTCATTTATACAACCATAACTATCAATAAGCTATTCTGAATAAGTTGCCATAAACAGCAAACCAGATTATTCTGATAATCTGCAGATTATCAGATTATCAGAATAATCTGCTTATCAGCAGATTATAAATAATCAACAGCTGACAAACAAACCCTTATTCTTTTATCATTTATTATGGTGTAGTATAAATATGACTAATATGTTTAAGCTTAGGGTTATGTATGAGATTATTATTGTGAGTCTTAGGTTTAGTTTGAGAGAGATTTCCTACGTCTCAAATTGTAGGAATTGGGAGAGATAGCCTACTTCTCGAGTTGTAGGCGCTTATCTTTGTGTTTGAGTTGACTGTTGATGTTATTACAATTAGTTAGATGTGTTTGTCCTAATTTTTACGGAGAATCCTATCAAATTGATTTCAAAGTAAGTTTTCTGAAAAACAACTAATAGAAGAAGCAACTGACAATATCTCAATGTAGTACAGGGTGTGGGATCTTCATACATTGCAGTGCAAGATGCGAGATCTTCATACAGTCGCGTTTAAAGATTGTGAATGGATCGATGGAATCGCAGCTTACAGAGACCCGAAACTCCTTTCTTTGTGGAGAAAGTGTCGAAGAGATTGGGGTACTTGATTTGGCAGAGAAGGCAACGACGGGATAACGACTTACAGAGACCCGAAACTCCCTTATTCGTGGAGAAGTTAATGATGGTGTTGCGGCATACAGAGATCCGAAACTCGCTTTTTTTGCGGAGAAGACATTAAGGGGATCGCGGCTTATAGAGGCCCATAAATTCCTTCTTTGTCCTCCTGCTCTGTCATCGCCATCCAATCGTGATTGGAGCTAGCTACGAAACAACAAAGACATCAAGACATACAAGGCAAAAGATCAGGATCACGTACAAATGCAGAGTCACAATTTGTTCTTGGCTGGGAAGCCAACGACGGGATCGCGGGTTACAAATGTGAGCAAGGAGGTGAACAGTCACAACGTATAGAAGTTCCATGTCGTTCATGATCGAAAATAGTGATCGTGATCGCGAAGTAAAGGAGTTTCGCATTGCTTGCGCGATTGGGATTTAGCATGGATTGGAATTCTAATTGAGAGAGGTCAGCAACAGGATCATGGTGTCTAGAGTCTTATGCCGAATTCACGTAAAATAAATTTAAAGCCTTACAATATCGGTGTAAAAGAGTTCCAAAGTCATATAAGGAGTAATGACAACCAAGAAAGTAGATGACTTGGGAAAAAATTGGAGAAAGTGATTAGTGAAATTAGATCTAAATGAAGCATTTTTCGGCTATCGAGGGGAGATTCACGTCCTTTGAAGAAATCACGGAGGGTAGATTCACATGGTTTACAACTTTATTGTTTTGTGGTTAGAAGACTTGTTATGTCTTCGGACCTTCTTATGATGACTATAAATAAATTGGAGCAAAAGAATCTTCACGACCTTTGTTTGTTCTACATAATCAAGCTTTAAAAAATTAGCTTTAAATATAGAGTTAATGCTGAACAAATATTCCTTCATTGCATTTTTGAACGATGGGAATAAACAAAATAAGGAAATGAATGGATTTTTAGGGTATCAATTTAGTAATGACCTTATGTATAGACAAACTGTGAGGGAAACTGTAGAGCTCGAAATTTAACTTGTGGAAATAGGTGGGAATCGTCATTCAGGGATGCTATGTTTTCTTGAGCAGCATTAGAAAGAAGAAAATGATATGTGAATCTGTCTCGGAGATGGAGATTTCATGTATGAAAGTGCCGGTGATGATTTCTCTTTTCCGTATTCTACTTTTTGATCATTTGTGATGATAGATAACTTTGGGTTATTTTTTTTCAAGTTAAACTTTGCTTTTATAGTGGCTTGGATATGACGTCTGTTCTTTAAGTTTGATATGCTTTGTTGTGTTGCAGCTCCCATATTTTATTTTAAGCTTTTTTTTTAATATATATTTTTGTTCTATGAATCAACTTGTAAAAAAATTTGCAGGTTGAGTCTTTAGATGGACTTCAGAATATATATGTACTACAACTTAATAAAGAAAATTATTCCTCACTTTTTTTGTATTGATGTTAGATTTTCAATTGGTTCTGAGCTAATTTATTAAGCATAAACATATGTTTTGAAGTATTCATGTTTATTATTGATATTGTGTTATTTTATTTGTTGAAAGAAAATTGAGTTGATACCTTAAAGAAGCAAACAAATTGAACTGAGTAGAATTTTGGCAGCTGGCCGAAGTATTTTTGGCTTGGCTATTTATGATGATAAAAATTTTATTTGTAGAACATTTATACTTGATGTGGCTCATATTTAATCAGCAAAGTGTCTATTTTAAACATTAAATATATGTGTAGATGAAATATGTATCTTGAGAGCTTTATTTTTAAAAGTATCAGCACACTTCACTCTTTGTTCTTTGCAGCAGACTAATGTCATTACATGGTATATTGGCTTTGAGCTCTGTAAACAAGGTTAGAAGTTGTGTTTTCAAATTGCAAAGCACAATGTGATGTGCAAGGATTCATTTTTTTGCTTTAGGGGCTGTTTGGTTTGAAGTGAAATAACTGTAAAGTAAAATAAATACAGGAGATTTAATTTTTTGCTGTTTGATAATAAACAACAGTAAATTAAAATTAAAGTCCCACCGAATTATAAAATCTGAGAATAGGCTACAATATTTGTATTTAAAACTCGACGAAAATCATGCTTTCGTCTCCCTCACCTTTGCGCGTGATTTCCAGTGAAAGCCTATCACGTTTCATACTTTTTTTGGCCATTGCTGCCTCGCTTGTGCTTCAGCTATCCTTGGATGATCATGCTCCATTCGTTCTCTGCATCGCACTTCCGTAACTTAAATTCTTGCCTCAAGAAACTCTCTTTTACCTTTTTTTTCTCAACTTATTGTTTCTTATCTCCATAAGTTTCTGTAAGTTTCTTGCCTCAATAAATTCACCACTGGAACGACAGAAGCCATGGGGCACCATCTTCATTGTGATGCTTCGTCTTTGTCATGGTGGATCCTAGGATTTGACTGTAAATAGAAGCGGCAGTGGTGGAAGTGGTTCGGGGGATGTTTTACTTCAGTTGTGCAGCTCAAGCGGGTGGTTGACTCCAATCAAGATGAAGTTCGGACTTGAATCGGAAGTATCATGCTCAAGATGTTTCTTGCTTTCATAGATAGTCTTCTGGACGAGTATGAAGCTTGAATGCGGTTTTATTTTTGTTGAAATAGGATGCCGGAGTCATCAGCTCTTACTTTTTATGTGATATAAAAGGTGTGGGTGTTATAAATGTAAAAAGTAAAGATTAAGCGTTTGATTTGTAAATACATAGGAATTTAGTGTTATGTATGTAAACCTTTGTTTTGGAAGATTTATATGCATCTCACTCAATTATTAATGTATGTATCTAATACCTTAACATAGGAATTAGCTGTCATGTATACATATATATACATTTTTGGAGACTTATATAGGGGCCCCTGAACCTTTGGCACACTCCAAACTTAGGCATAAACATTTGGTATCGCTTGAATTGTTATTGTGATTGTCGGTCCCATGAAGTGCTAGTTGTACCAATTGCAAACAAAATACGAATTTATCTGGGCTTGACTGGATTTGTATTTGATTAACTTTGATATCATTGGGCTCATCTACTTTATAAACAACTAAAGAAGTTCAATTATTTTAACTACAATATTTTTTATTTTACTTTACGTGTATATAACAAAACAGGAAAATTAAGTTCACTGTATTTAGTTTGCAGACAACTAAATTGCCAACTATAAACTGAATTGACTCTCACCATTAAATTAGATTTGAATATATCACACCGTAGAGTGCTTCACTCAAGTGCTTCAGTGCTTGATTAGGTGAACCAAGTGCTTTGCAGACTTGCTGCATTTGAGGAAGCTGCGATGCATGGAACTTTCGGTTTGTGCTGCTTGGCTTTTGAAGTATGCTTTCAACATACTTTATCAGAGCTCGTTTATAGTCAACGTGCTGTGTGGTTTTTTTTTTTTTACATAATACATAATAAAATGATTTGTTTTTTCATGTTTCATTGCTGGCATTGATTTTGTTGAGTATTTATTTGGGTGATGTGTATGCTACACTTCCTGCTAATTGCATGATAATTTTTTTGCGGTGCAAAATGGAGCAATTCCTTCATTGCTCTTTTTTATTTCCAGTTAGTAGCTAAACCATACTTACAAGTGGTATTTGAAGAAATGTATGATCCTCCTAGTATAGCTGAAAGCGAGTTTAAAAAAGTCTCATTTTTGAAGGAAGTAGGTGAACGTGAAGGCAAGCACTATGCCATTAATGTCCCACTTAAGGATGGAATTGACGATGCTAGTTTTACAAGACTTTTTAATACGGTAAAGCATTGTTTAATTAATTTAGTTTATCGTCTTTTACGAGTTTGCTATTATTTGTAACTGGTGATAAAAATTTCCTCACAGTATTTCAGTTATGTAGATCATTGCCAAGGTTGTTGAAACATATCGACCAGGTGTTATTATTCTCCAATGTGGTGCAGACTCTCTGGCTGGAGATCGCTTGGGCTGCTTCAACCTTTCCATTGAAGGTCTTCTCTTTCTTCTGTGTTGTCTGGTGCCCAAAACATTTTTCTCTCTCCAGATGCTGCTTATGTCCAATGCAATAGTTATGTAAACATGTTAGTAAACAAATCTCATCATATAACCCGTTGTTTATACGCAAAAAATTTGACAAAAAAAGTATTGTGAATGATTTATAGTTGATCTGTAACTCTAAAGGTTTTGAATCTTTATCGATTAAAAAAATTTTCTTAGTCTCAAAATTGTACTTTTTTATTGATTTGGTCTATATGTGTTTTTTTGGTACCATATTATTTGCAGGTCATGCTGAGTGTGTGAGATTTGTGAAGAAATTTAATTTGCCTTTGTTGGTGAGTCTTGGTACGTAAATGTAAATTGTTAGTTTTCTGAAATTCTAATGGCCAATGAATGTGTTTTATTTTGACAAAGGTGACTGGTGGTGGGGGTTATACAAAAGAAAACGTTGCCCGCTGCTGGACCGTTGAAACTAGTGTTCTTTTAGATACTGAACTTCCAAAAGGTTTGCTGCATTTTCCATCTTTCATATTTTTAACGGAAATTTACATACCTAGCTAGCACATTATACTTTTGTATTTACATATCTCACACCTAAATTTCCATATTTACATACATAGCAATTTGGTGCTTTATATCTATTCCTGAAAATGTGTATTTCACTTTTAAAAAAAATGTAATAGTGCTATTTTTTATGTGATATTAAAGATTTGAGTGCTCGAAATGTGAAAGTTTAGGTATGAGGTACACAAAAACATAAGAATTGTGTGTCATATTTGTAAATACATTGTGACGATCTTCTTTTATGTATATACTGATAAGGAACCTAATATATCCTAATCATCTTTGAATTTGCACTGCCGTCCACCATGCTCTGTTAGGTGTGCTCTGGCAATTAAATGAATTAGGAAGAACTTTTGACTTGCGGGTAAAAGGGATTATTTTTAGATATTTTGTTTGGTTTGTAGTGCATTAAGTTAACCAAACACAAATAATAGGAAAAAGGTTAATGATTATATTTATGATATGATGTAATAGTTTTTGGATGTGATGATCCTCAATAATAGATGGATCTTCTTTCAGCTTTTTTGGGTAAATTCACCTAAAAATAGGTTCAGTCAAGTTTTTATACCTGTTTTTTCTATTTCACTTCTGTTTCATTTTCAACCGGTTTGATACTATTTTGACTTGTGCTGCAATTGTATATTATAACTTTTTTTCAGTTATATGCACCATAGGTTTTAACAATGATATCTGCTAGGTAAGGAATGCACCTTTTATGTAGGTTAATAAATGTGCAGCACGTGATAACCTTGTTTTTATTAATTGCTCTTTTGGAAGTCATTGAGCCAAGCTAAGCTAATTAGTATTTTTTTAGAAAGTCTGTTACTCCTTGGTGGGGTTTAGGCAGGATCTCTACCTATGGAAAACCTCATTCAAGCAAAAGCGTGCTGAAAGCCCGACCTCCAAGTGCACGGAGCCCAAGAAAAAGTACAGTGAAGTAAAAGATAAATGGGAGGGACTACCTCCTGATCAAAATAACCAAACTCAGCCTGCACAATTGGAACTCTAAGAATATCTTGATTAAAGCAAATGATCTTGACCGTCAAGTCTGAGGGGAAGGACCTGACTCACAATATTACGTCCCTTTAATCACCAAGATATCTTACCAGTACTACTTTCATGATATATCTAGTGATATTTGCATGTTAGGTCCATCAAGAATTTGTACCTGATAAAGAATTTCCAAGTCAATTTAAACTATGTGATAAGGTGGCAAATCGATATTACATTTAGAAAAAGAAAACACAGCTACGTAACAAAATAAGTTGATTTAATACCCAAGTAGTCAAAGAATGCAAAAGAAATAGAAAGAAAAAAAAAGGCCATCCTGGTCACTTTTTGAGTCAGCCCTGGAAGCCGCAAACGGTTTGCCTTTAGAACATCGAACCACATTAAGTTTGTAAGTATCTTGGACAAGTTTTGGACCATTTAATCAGTTCAGCCTGCGGAATAGAATTTGAATTCGGAGAGCAGAGAAAGTTGAAGTAAAAGGTGTCATCTTAAGAGTGATTCAAAGGAATTTGGCATCCTACAAATTTTCATTTAGCTTCAAACTTTAGATTTTTCTATTATACAGTTTCTTTTTAAGCCATGTGGATCAACAAATAGATACAAGAGCAATGATTGTTACTTGATAGCATTAACATAATGAAGTGATAGCCCCAAAGTTGCAAATAATCTAGCTAAATGTTTAAATGTAGTGTTTTTGTGAGTCAAAAAGCTTGTAAACGTGATCGTAAACTGTTCTTTCAAGTGTCCCATTAATAAATTTGTGTGAGAGGGATTCTTTATTATGATAGGCTTTTGGAGAAAGTGAAACAGCCTTTAAGGTTTTACTCTCATGCATATAGGGGAGGGCATTCAATTTGTTCGGTTGGATTGGTTCACAGATTTGTTCAACCAATTGAAATAAATTAAATTATAGGTAAAACCAGAGTGACCAATTCATCATTAGAGCCAAATTAAACCAAGCAAAACTATAATGTAGTTTGGTTTATTTAGTTTAGTTCTCGTTCAACAAAATCGGGAAGAAAATACAAAAGATTATATATATATATATAGAAAACCCAAAGGATAATATATTAAAAGGAAATAAGGATACATATAGATTGTGTGGAGGGCCCAAGCATGACACCCTTTCCCCACGATAACCATCACATACAAATGGTTCCAAAAAAAGAGAAAATACAGAAAATTACAAGATACGTAAAGAAAAAACAAAAAATGCCAAAAAATGTAGTATCAGGTAGCCAGAGAGCGACCCAATTTTCGTTTTCCTCTACCTCTAGTTCTAGGAAAGGAGCCAGCTAATAAATTGGTAAGATGAGTGTCATTGCCAGTAGTGACCAAAGTATCATCTAATAAGTTTCCAAGCTCGATTCGGCCTCCAATCTTCTTCTTCCTCCTGGAATAGACTTGTCATTCTTCATCCGAAGATTGGCTCGTCTGATGAGTGGATTGGTCTAAAGTGTATCAGATATGTGTAGGATATTGAACATTAGAAGTAACTGCTTGTTGTACCAGCTGATCTTTGATTGAATCTAAGAAGCACTCTCGTGTGTTTTGGAATGTAAATGAGTCTTCTTCAATAACAGTGAGTGGTATAAGCACTTTTGGATCTGTACCTGTAGTATGATGTTCTTCATTAGGAACTGCAATGTTGGGTAAAGGATCGATTTGCACATTCTCAACAGGGATGGTAGGTGGTTGATCTTTAGTGATATCCAAAACCTGTCCTGTGGTAGTTTTCTCTCTAGATGGAACATATATGTCCAGAGTAGTGGGATTAGATATATCCTTATTTACTTGATCTTTAGATTTCAAATTAGGATGAAACTTATGACATTTATCAAAATTATGCACAAACATCTTACAATGAGAACAGTAAGACGGTCTATGCTCCATGACGATTTGTTGCCAATATCCATTATGAGTTGTGTCCAACCATACTTTAGTAACATCATGTAAATTAATATGTCTTTCTACAAGTATTTTGGCCACAGAAGGTCTGATTATGTTGAAAGTCGGTAGATCTAGCTTCATAGGGTCCTCAAATATGTCCTCAATAGAGTAAAGAACCTGATAATGAAAAAAAGTGCAGCTTGAGACATGGTAGATTGACCATACCGGTACAGTAGGAGGTTCATGATTAGAGTCAAAATCAGGAGACCACTTGAGTAGCTTCATTGATTTACCAGCAATGCTGAGATATTTTTTGGAGAAAATCCGAGTGTAGTCTTCAGTCACGGTTAATTGAACTCTCATCCATGAGCCTCACTTTCCACATTCCTGTTAATTTAAGTTTATCAAAACTTTTCCTGATAATTTTCATAGGTGGGCTTTCCCACTGAAATTTTTCAATAAAAGCAAACTTGAATTTGTCAGCTAGGGTTGAAATTTTTGACTCAGAGAAAAAAAAGTATTGTTTTCCCACTTTTTCTGCTTGCATTCTTAATAAAGGGGCAACCACCTGTACCATCACTATTCTCCTTATAATATTCCTTATAACTTTAGGGGAAGACAACCGTCGTCTTCACCCGAGGATTACCCACCACGTGGGCAAAGGAGGCTTTGTCAGGTTCAACCGAAGAAGAAGGATGCTCCATCACAGCTTAGAAGCCCGCCAAGTCTGTCAGAGGGCAGGAATGACGAGTGAAGATGGTCAGGAACTGAAGAGACCAAACACTCGGTGCAGTCGAGAAGGAAGACGAAGGAGGCAACGAGCACGCAACCCCTTTCCGTCTTCCATGAGATGTAATCGAACAGAGACGATGAGATGCGAACTCTGTCAGCTTCGAACAGAGACGACGAGACGCGAACCGCAGCAGCGCGAGCCGACAACGACGGAGAGGACGGAGAGACGACGCCGGAGAAATGAGCTTGCGATAAGGGTTGGTAGGGTTCCCTAGCAGAGCCGAGCGAGGGAGACGACATCTTTTTCTATATATATATATAATATGATAAAGGTATTTTAGTTTTCATTTTAACTAAAGGTTTTTTTCTAAGACCAAATTAGAAAAAAGTCTAAACAACTAATAGGTACCATTTGGGGCAGCTTATTTACCTGTATCGTGTTTTCAAAATGCCGACAGATTTTTTGGTAATTGCGTTTGGTGGGCAGATTCGGAAATGCGCGGGCGAGATGGGAGTTATTTTTGAAGAATCGCGGCTGTGGGATCGAACCCGCGACCCGCGTTCCTTTACAGATTAGTACCCCGCTTCCCTTTTGATCTCGATCCTTCATCTCTCTTCTTGCTTTGGCTCTACAATCTATTTCCCTCACCCACACCTCTCTCGCCCTTAGCATTGCCCTTCTCCCCTCCCTTCTCACTTAGTGCTCTGGTTACGTTTCTCTGTAAGTTCCTGCGATTTTTAGCTGTGTAATCATGTGGTTGTCGATGGAATAGTGGCTTTCCTCTTGCAATTTTTGGCTCTCTGTGTTGAAATTTTTTGCGAGATTTTACATATTAGTGCCCGAGATTTTTTCTCACGAGACATTTTGGCTTTCCTCATGAAGTTCATTGTGTCTGGTTGAGATTTGTGATTTGTCTTTTGTGGTATTCTGGATGAATTTCGAGTTGTTGATTTGATAAGCTAAGGGAACTTTATATGATACTTTAGTTTGGGTTTAGTAAGCTTCCATTATCTATATGAATCGGAATCTATATGTTTCATTTTTGAATTATCGGGCTTCTTAAGTAGCAAATGAGGAGATATTGTAGTTGGTGGCCTTTGTAAAGGTTTCTGATATATTGATGTATCACCACTATATGCTAAATGGTATCTAGAATTGACACTTTGAATTTTAATGATGCTTATGACAGAGAATTACAGTTAGTTGCATTAGAGAAAGATCTGAATGATGTTTCAGTCTTGTTTTCCATCTTGTATGAACCCCTTGGTACCTGTATTGGTGGTGATAATTGTGTAAACTTATTGCTTTTTCGTCTCAAGAACATGTGGGTGTTGTGGTTATGTGTGTTGTGACTGTGGAGTAGATGAATGTAATTGATGGGGACATTTTGGATATACCTTATCTGTTATGATGCACCGATTCTTTTTACTCACTGTTATGATGAGATTTTTTACTTCTCAAGTATCAAATATATTGTTATGACAGTTCTGTTGTAAACAACATTACTGCATAGAGACATAATAATCATTTACCCACAATCAGCTGCAAATCAGTTGTTTTCCAACATCACAAACCAAACAGTCAACCAACTTATCCAGACCAGCTGCTGATCAACAACTTATCTGGATCAGCTATTTATCAGCAGATTGTTAATAAGCTGCAGCTGTCCTAAACAAACTCTTACTTTAAAATAAATAAACTGGATCTTTTAGTAAATGATTAAAATCAGCAAAATATACTTATTCTGGTTTTCTTTTTATGCCAATTCATGTATACTCTCTCATGCATGGATTAAAAAAGACCTTTAGCTTTTTTGGCTAAGGTATATTTAATAGGCTTTATGTCTACAGATGTTTGACATGGGCACCTTAGTATACAAATTTTATTTTATTTTATTAAATTATAATACACGCATAATATACTCATTAAATAGTTAATATAGCTTATAATATACTTATATAGTTATATATCTTTCCTTTTTTAGGGTTGAGCGACAAACAACTGCAAGGGGAGATTAGTGAGAGCGAGTGCTAAGGGTAGGAGTTGGTGAGCGCGAGTGAGGAGATTGAGATAGCGTGCATTCCTATACTAGTGGTTTAAGTTTTTTTTTTTATATATAATTTTCTTAAGAAGAAGAAGGCATTATTTTGTAGAATTTTTTTTATATGTTTATTTTTCATTTATTTATTTCCTATTTTTAAATTTATTTTTACTATTTTTTTCAATTAACTTCTTTTAGGGTTTAGATTTTATTTACTTCTAAGTTACAACTGCATGAAGCCCAACAATCTTGCCTTGAAGTTCCTCCACTCCTATTGGTGAAGCTCAAGTGGCCATGATATACTTTCTTTGTTTCTTCTAGTTTTTCATGATATTTGTTTTATATTGTTTCTTCAAGTCGTGTCTCTTTACGCTCTACGCTATGTCCGATGAGTTTGTTGTTATTTTGTTTGTGTTAATTTATTTGCTTCAGATTTTCTTCTTGCATATATAAGTTGACTTGGTTTGGTTAGACATGAAATAATAAAATTTTGGTTTCTTATTTAAAATGTTTTTTTTACATTGTTCTTGTCTATTTGTTCTCTCCTTTAAATGCTTCCGCAGTATTGTGTAGGATATGATTAAGTAATTTCTTGATTTTTTTTTGTAAGGTTAAATATTACGATTTGATTATTTAAAATTATATCTTTATGTTTCTTTAGCTTCCCTCATTAAAAATAAAGCTATGAAGTTGCTATTTATGTAGCTATTTTCTTTGTTTTCTTATTATTATTTTTCCGATTGTTTTGATTTTTGAACTATACACTAATCTCTTACTCATTTTTGCATCTTTAAATATTATGGTTATGTGCAACTTATAATTTTTGAATTTGCTATCTAATTTCAAGTAGTTTGTGCAATTATTACGCCTTTTTTTATTTTTAAGTTGTATAAATTGCAATGTCATGTCTAACATGTGTTCTTGTTCTGTAATTTAAATGATGGATATGTTGTTTTATGCTTTATATCCACATGTGGCATATGTATTAAGGCATACTAGATTTTCTTATCCTTGTATCTTCAATCCTTTGCAATTTAATGATATTAAAGCATATCTTGAACTACTATGGATGGATTCTTTCATCTCATTTTTGAAAGTCGATATCCTTTCTTTAGATGCTGGAGCAACTAATCACATTAACTTGTTTTTTACTTAAGGCTAATTAACGGTGAACTACATAAGAGGGCATTTGACAACCTATATCTCAAGTGATTGCTAACACTAAAACAAAAACCTTTGGATTTTGTTAAAGAAAAAGGTATGGAAAGTGTTTATTGCATCCCGACTTATTTACCTTATTTTGAAATAGGGCCACTTCAAAACTCATGGACTTCTATAGCAGTGGGTTTAGGATTTTGCACCTAGTCCGTTAAGGAAATTTTGAAGAATAATTCTAGGCTTTGAAATTTGCCAAAATAAAGTGATAAGTGTCAATTACATTCCAAAATTTATTCACGAACCTAGAGTTTGGCTTTTTCTACTAATGGATCCAAGATTACCAGGAAATGAGAAAAAAATTTGGTTAAAAAAATTTTAGGTGAGTATATTTTCATTGTATTATATTGTGTCACATAAGATTTAAATATTTACACACTTCAATTGGGACATCATCAAGTCCTACTAATTTTTCGCTCTTGAATTTCAATTTTTCACTCTTGGTTTTCTTTAAAGTCTCCTCAACTTTCTTTTTACTAATGTGCCAGTGTAAATAAAAATATTATTATTATTAACAATATTAAGATTAGTACGATGAATAATATTTTTAAAAATTTCATTGAAAAGTTTATTAAAATTTCTCACCCACTTATGTTGAATATCTTTCTCTAAAAAAAGACTTTTTGACACTTTACTGAATTAAATCTTCACTTTTCTTTTCTCTTTGTTTGGCAGTTTATATATATATTTTTCACTCTCTTTAGTATTTAATCTATTTTAAAGATCACTGAAAGCATAATTCTTGGCGTCACAAATTGTTCTCTAAGATTTTACATTTAAACTAATATTTATAACAAAATTTCTTATATTATATCTTTTTATTGTACATCATCATTCCACTACCAACTATTTTTATTTATAAAACATTTCCTTTTGATTCCCCAAGTACATTTTTTGACACTTATTTAATAATATTTGTTAGTTTATCCCACATATTATTAGTTTCTTCATAAAAATAAAAAATTTTGAAATATTAAAGTTTACTCATAAAAATAATTTTATTTGTCTTTTAGGTGCAACCAACTAATTCTATGATAATGTTTCATTGCATTTCTTTTATCTTCCAACTCCTTATATTAAGATCCACAACTAATAATCGATATTAAATACTTAGAGATTTTTACTTGGAATGGCCTTACAATCTTTACATTTATTGACAATATATTTTTCTCATAAGAAAATAGTAAACTTGTGCTTTATTATATCTATTCTTATAAATAATAATACGCTCATCTATTTTCTTAAATATAGTATTAGCAATAATAAAATTATAAGCTTGAGCAAAATCTAATACAATTCTACATTTTACATTAATCACTTTAAAATTGTAGTCATCATGAATATTTCTAAAATTTTTTACCGCTCTACCAACATGTCTATTTAAATCTTTTGTAATAAAAATTCTTTCTTCTAGAGATATTAATCCTTTTAGGTCATTTCAAAATTTTTCCTTTGAAATTATATCTAAACCTACTTGAGGAGCACAAACGCTTGTAACATTAAAAATCTTAGTATCAATAATAATTTTTAGGGTTATAGTTCTATCTCTAATTATGTTAATTTTTACAATATTTTATTTTAAACTCGTCATTCTATTTCTAATTCTATTAATTTTTACAATTTTATTTTTCAAACTCTTATCTATAATTATTTCTATATCATTTCTAGCGTGACTTTTACTTGAATATAAAGTTATCAAACTCGTTAGATTTTTCGTCAATCCATTTAATTTCTTGAATGCATAAAGTTTTTATCTTCATATGAACCAGAATATCTACTAATTCCATTAATTTACTTGTGATACCTATATTCCTAGATTCAATTCTTATATTAATTTTATGGACTAACTTCTTTGCTTGTATCCGTCCATAATCTTGGAACCCTTGTTTTTTGACACCACTCGGGCTTCGTTGTTGGAGCTCTTGCACACTTTTCACTGTATTCAAGTTATACAACGCGTCGCTTCTATGAGACGTCCTAGCATTTATACAATGATTTAAAGGATTCATGTCATGATTTTCAACAAAAAATTTATGTTGGTTGTTCACTACCTAATGCAACCCTCTACTTTTCACATCTGGGGCTTGGGACTCAAGAACGGCGGTGTTAAAAATAAATGGATGTTAATTTCTAATTATTTGAATTCGGTAAAACTATAGTTCTTCATCAACTTAAATGTTAGTAACCTTTGACAGTGCCTTTTTTATTTTCATTTCTCATTTACATTTTTAATTACTGAATTCCTTTCAGAGATTCCGGTCAATGAATATATCAATTATTTTGCTCCAGATTATTCTTTGAAGCTTCAGAGCAGGAATATGGTAGGCCGTTTTTTTCCTTTTTAAGTTATCAGTCAGTCCTTACAGTTGGTTAAATTTTACAAATGTTCCAAATTTGTGCATTAATATTAGCTTGGGTCAATCTTATTTGAATTCCTTTTGTTTGCTTAATTGGGAGAAGAGTGGAGTGCCAAAGTTGTCCCCTAACTATCTACAAGGTTAGTCCCCGGGTCTATAAAAGTGCACTATATTAGTCCCCAAACTCTTTTAATGTGTTAAACTAGTCCCCTTCCATTAAAAGAGTGCTAAATTGATACTTTATGGACTCTCGGACTAAAATGACCCTCTTCAAAGTGCCAATTCACCATTTTGACCATTTTCTCACTGGGAAAACCTCAATAAGAAACCATATCTTACACAGGATCTTCTCTCTTGAATTCCAAAGTGCCTGTAGCTTCGACATGGTGCCAATCTTTAATTCTTTTGTTATGCTTGAGCAGGAGAACCTGAATAGCAAAACGTATCTTAGCTCCATCAAGGTGCAGGTTCTGGAAAATCTCCGCTACATACAATCTGCTCCAGGTGTTCAAATGCAAGAGGTATATATTATGCCACATAATTCTTATACATCAACATGTCTACCACCTAAACTTTCATATTTACACACACGACACTCGAATCTTTAATATCACATAAAAAACCACTAATATTAATTTTTTGTGGCATTTACATAGCACACAATTCTTATGTATTTATATAACTCACACCTAAACTTTCATATTTACATACAGCACTCAAATCTTTATTTTCACTTCAAAAATAACACTATTACCACTTTTTTATAAGCGAACATTCCTTTTTTTATGCATAGGTTTAAAACAGCAAAGTGTTATCTAAATAGGGAAGTATAGATGTTAAGTGTGAGGTAATGTAAATACAAAAGATTTGTGTGCTACGTATGTAAATTTCCTTAAATTTTTTAAAGTAAAATGCACTGTTTTTATGCACTTGTTTGCTGTGATGCGACGCTGAAGTGTTAGATATTTAAATATGAAAATTTAGATGTTAGGTTGTGTGACTACAAAGAAATGTTCTATCTATCTATTTATGTATGTATATATATATATATATATCTCGAAGGAATGGCCACAAGCAATTATATGAGCCTCCAATCACCCCTAATTTGTCTAACAATTTGAGTACCACATCCTTAAGGCCAACTGTGTCAGGGGATTCGAACCCCAGATCTGAGGGGTCTTATACTGTGGATACCAACCAACAGGTCGAGGACGTAGCATTATATATATATATATATATATATAATTTTATCAATTTTGAAGCATTGGACAATAAGGTTACCTCATGCTTGATGATGTTTTTTTGTGCTCTAGAAAGCCATTATTGAATCAAAGCTCTTAGCTTCTACCACCTTTCGCAGGTTCCTCCAGACTTCTATATCCCTGATTTTGACGATGATGAGCAGAACCCAGATGAACGTGTAAGCCGTAAGTGAAATGTTTTCGCAGCAGAATATTTATTTATTTATTTCATTTTAAATAAATAAATAATAATGAATAATAAATAAAAAAGGATTTCTTTGATTTTTTATGCATATTTTTTAATGTGGTTTTAAATGTTTTCAGAGCACGCTCAGGACAAGCAAATTCAGCGGGATGATGAGTATTACGCGGGTGATAATGACAACGATCAAGAGCGCTGAGCATCTAGTGATTTTTTTTTTTTTTTTCATTTTTCAAAATTGCTTAATTTTTGGGATGGTTGAAATATGATGAATGAAGGTTTTGAGGCCAAATGCATCCAATCAACAATGGATTATATTGATGTTATCCATTGCATATTCTACTGCTAAACTGAAAAGAACATAGGGTCGTTTACCTACATATTACCTCATTCATAATGCTTAAATTTCACTTTTTACATTCATACCACCAAAATCTTCCATATCACTAGGGATGTCAGAAATTGACTCGAGGACATAAAACTGACTTGAAAATTCGGGTTTGGGTTTTATCTGAATAACTTTGGAGTTGTGCTCAGGTTATGATTTACAACGAGTTTAATTTGTAGGTCAGATTTGGGTTGATCTGTCAACTTTTAATTTACTTGAATTTGATTCAAAATTTTGAAATTGATCTGATTTTGACCCAAATAATTATTGATCTTACGTTAAACCAATTAAACGTGTTGGATTCGGGTTAGATGTGTCTTGGTTGGGTCGGGTTCGAGTTAAGATATTCAATCCGTATAATATTTTGGTCGTACTCAGGTTGAACTTATTCGGTCATGCCATTTTCAGAGTTAGACATGAACATCACTATTAGACCTTAATTGGCGCCCATACATACCACATTAAAAATATCATCATTTTAAATTTTAAAAAGTGATGCATCTTTTGATAACCCCATTTGGTGGGATAAAGTTTTGTTCTTGTTGTTGTAGAAATAGAAGTTGAAGTTTAGGAGTTAGATATGTAAATATAAAAACATTGAGTGGTGTGTAAATTTTTCAAAAAAAAAAAAAATTATTTCAAATGAATTTGGCACTATTTGTTGTTTCTAGATTGTATCCATTGAAGACTATTCAAAGTTTTGTTTAGTCATTCCTATGGTTACCAAATTTGAAAGCACTAATCAATGCTTCTCAATAATAAAAATGATGAAAACACATTCATAAGACCATTGCAATGCTAACATTATATGAATGGTAAATTCAATTAACATAATCCTCAAAAACGTCTTATCCGACAATGGAATTCTTCAGCAGTTCTACTCATACACTCCAGAAAAAAAAAATGGAGTCACGGAAAGGAAGCATCGCCACCTAACAGAAACTATTCACACGCTCCTCTCAAATGTGTCTCTTCCTCATAATTTATGGGTCGATATACTTCTTTCAACGAAATATCTCGTCAATATCATGCCATCCAAAAATACCCAGCAAACTTCTCTTTATGAGAGGTTCTATACCATTTGCAAACCCAACCATCATCACTTGTATGTCTTTAGATGTCATTGTTTTCGCAACTAAATATCTCGTCAATATCATGTCATCCAAAAATACCCAGCAAACTTCTCTTTATGAGGTTCTATACCATTTGCAAACCCAACTATCATCACTTGTATGTCTTTAGATGTCATTGTTTTCCTTAATTGAAATCACGAGAATTATACAAATTTGCACCTTGTTCTACTCCATGCATTCTTTTGGGATATTCAACGGCGCTTAAAGAATACAAATGCCTTAAATCGACAAATAGGCAGGGTCATTATCTCTCATCATGTTATCTTCAATTAAATGACATTTCCATATGCCTTGCAACAACCAATCAGTCCGTCTCCAAATCACTGCTCTACTACAAATCATTGTTCCATAATTTCTCACTGTTCAGGTATGCCACATGAGTCTACATCCTGCAAAATCAAGTTCCAGCTCACCACCTATCAACAATAGCTCCCCAACAATCCCCACTACTCAATCTTGATTTGCACCTTGCTACGCATCCCATGGCCACACAATCTAAAACTGGTCATCTCAAACCAATGCAGAGGCGTAGCCTCCTTCGCCAATTACAGCATCAAGTAGATCTTACACTCTACACTTAGGCTGCAAAAGGTCCCCATTGGAAACAAGCAATGAATGAATAATTCTATGCACTTCAAGCTCAAGCTACATGAGAACTAGTTCCGCCTTCATTGGATCAACTAGTCTTTGGCAGTTGCTGGACACATTGCAAAAAAATTTCATCCCAATGGTACGACAAAGAGATATAAAGCATGATTGGTAGCACAATGGTATATATATATATAAAAAAAAAAAAGAAAAAAATTTGGCATCATCTATCATGATACATTTAGCTCTATTGTGAAAATGGCTACCCTATGTACCCTTGCTTTTCAAAGAAAATGGCCCATCTTTCAATTTGACTTCTCAAGTACCTTCTTACACAAGACTCTCGGTGAGGCAATCTATTTGTAACAACCCAATCAATTCATAAATTCCGCAAATCGTGTGCTTGCTAAAAAAGGCTTTATATGACATCAAACAATCACCTAGACAGTGGTTTGCAACATCTCTGAGCTATTCAAATGAGCTTCAAATGCAACAAAGCAGGCTCCTCACTCATTTTTGCACAATCAAATTAGCACCAATATGTGTTATTTTATGTCGATGATATTTAAATTACAGGTTCTAATACAACAACCATAACGGATTTCAAAGGGAGACTATAATCTAGATTTTAAATGAAAGACGTGGCCAAGTCTCCAGGTTTATAGGAATCAAAGTGACCCGAACCACGCTATCACTATTTCTGGGACAACAACGATATCTCGAGCAACTTGTCCAAACAATAGACATGACTGGTTGCAAACCAATTTCTACTGCACGCCTCTACAAATAATGCTCGTGATTGGACAAAATCAACTGCTTGAGGACTCTGCCAAGTATAGGAAGCTTATGGAGCACTTCAATATTTAACGATAACTCAACCCGAAATTTCCTTTTCCATTAATCTCTTGTCAACACATTGAGAATCCCTTGAATTATCTTGTTTAACTTTTGAAATTGTTACTATGGTACCTTCGAGATACTTTTGACTTTACTCTAAAACATCTTCACTTCATACATATTCCAACTCAAACTAGGCCACATATACACAAAATTTTTGGTCTGCTACAGGTTTATGCTCATTTCTTGTTGCACCCTTATTGTGTGAACTATAAAGAAGCATATAGTGGCAAGGTCATTTATAGAAATGGAATATAGAGCTCTTGCAGGGGCACATATGAAATCATTTGACTACGACGTCTTCTACAAAACTTCAATCTCTCACAAGCCTAAACGACAAAAGTGCATTTGTGATAACCTTTTGACAAAGAAATCACAAATAATTTGGTGTTCCATGCAAGAACTAAGGATATCACTATCACTTTATTCAAGATCATATCTTTATTGGGACATCTCCAAATCCACTACATTAACACTTGACATCAACTTGCAGATATCTTTACAAAACCTCTCTAAACCATAGCTCAACCTACTTTGCCCCAAGTTGATGTAAGTTGATAGTTCTGTCTCGATCCATCAACTTGTCGATGGATATTACACTATCGTGTCAATTGTAGAGTGATAGAACAAACTCTCCTCTTTCTAATTGTTTGGTGGTTACATTGCATACTAGAACCTTCTCATCATGTATATATTGTGCATAGAAAGGATTGAAATGAATAGAAATTCCAGTACTACAACTGATTCTTACAGTTCGTGTCTTCAGTTATTATTGTTCTAATTTACTCTTTTTTTTTTTATTTTGGAGTTCAAAAACAACTATTCGTCATGATTATAAGAATTGTCTTTCTACAACCAAAAATATTAACATATACTCATTGAATAAAGAATTTCTCTAGTTAACTCATTAAGAAATATCTTTATTTTTTCCTTTAATAACAGTCATCTCATTCTTTTCCTCGTCCTCACATCTTGTATTGCTTCTTGTTGTGGGATGTCTGACAGAGTTAAATTTTTTTTAAAATTTTTAATAATTTCATCATGTGATAATAGATTTGAATAAAGCTTTAGCTTGGAAGACATTTTCTTAAAAAGTTAAGAGATAATTACATACACAATACTCTAAACATTGTTATTTATAATATTATCACCAATGTGATTTTTTGAAACACAAAATCAATGCATTTACACGTGCCACAATCAAATCATTCAAAACTTAATAGAAATAAAAATATAATCTACATACCACACAATTTCTTGGTATTTACATAACCTACACCAAATGTTTGATATTTATATTTATAACACTTTGGTGTTATAAACCTATAAATGAAAATATGCATTTCACTTATAAAAAAAATTAATAGTAGTGATGTTTTTATGTGATATTAAAGATTTAACTATTTTGTATATAAATATAAAAAGTTTAAATGTAAGATACCTAAATACATGAGAATTGTAAGTATAATAAATACATTTTTTTTTTTTACTTTCAAATTACATTCCCCTTTTGGTTCATATCAATCCATAACTTAAATGCAATTTGGCATACACATTGTGAAAATAAACATGATTGGATTACCTATTGCAAAACTTCACTATAAATCCTATACCACAATATAAGTTTAATCACTAAAGTAGTCCTCAAACAAGGCCTAGCACATGGCTTTAACATTTAAAGCACACAACTTCAAGGTGAGAGATTAGAAGAAATTCACCAACAATCATTCTATTAATCTTGAAACATCAACAAAAATGTATCTATGAACATATTTGATATAGAATAGATGAAAGTAATCAAAGTTTAAAATTGCTCAAAATACACTCAGAAGCTTTTTCAACTCCATTACAAATATATTTTCAGCACAATTATCAACTAAAAATCAATTTCATGTCTATTTGAGTATAGTAGCATATAATCAAGTAGAATTGGCTTGTAACCTTACACAGTAGATGTTAAAAGGTACATTATGATATAAAATATAATATAATATATACTTTTATTTAATATTAAATAAGTCTATTTTGAGTCTGCCTCCAAGTTAAACTTGAGAAGCTTAATTTGATTGAATCACCAGACCCCAATGCACAACACTCTATCCGGTTTTCAGGGCTTAATGAGGGAGAAATATTTGCGTACATAAGACGTACGCAGAGCTGCGTACGACTAGTAGGTTACAGAGAGGGTACTGGGGGGTTTCTCTGCGTTATAACCCTTGTAACCTCCCTGTAACCTACCTGTAACTAGTAAGTTTCGCGCTTTTATTTTCATATATTTGTAAGTTACATGTAGGTTACAGGTAGATTACAGGGATGTTATATGGGGTATAACGCAGATATAACCTTCAATACCCTCCCTGTAACCGAGCAGACGTACGCAGCGATGCATAAGTATGCAAATATTTCACCTAAATGAGAGCTATTCAACTTGGAGGTAAAAAGTTCATAATCTAAAAAAATAAAAAATAAAATATAAAGTCTAATAATAGTCACAAAATAAAACATTTAAAACAGCCTAGAAAAAACTCATATAGATTGAAGCGAACCTGTAAAATGGGCCCCATTTAACCATTCAAATTTTTCTGTTACACCACATATTTAAGCTCTCAACTATAGCGAAAACACCATAATTACAAAACCCACCCTTGCAGAATATCTGGCTGGCATTTCTTCACAACCATAATCTGTCGCTTACAAGGAGCAGAAACTTAGCTGCCGCACACTACTGAACATAGCCACAGAGAAATCCCACCACTGTCATGAAACCAAACAAAAGCTCCTCTTCAAAGAATAAAAAAGAGCCGTTAGAAAGTTTCAAATTCAAAATCATCTGCAGTGTATCTGAAATCTAAACATTTTCCTTCCCCATTTCTTCTTGAAACCAAGGGATCCTCTGTTTCTTTCATACTCGACGTCTCCGGCGGCTCCGAGCAGCGGATTAAGGCCCAGTTAATCCCCTCAAAGAAGGAATGCTGCTTAATTTCAGTAGCCCCTTTGACAGAACCAAGCCTGCTCTCAGGTTCTTTTACCAGAAGAGCTCTGATTAAATCTTTTGCATGAAAGCTAACAGAGGGAGAATCAGGGAACTTTAAACTCTGGATGACTATATTGTTCAAGGTTTGTTTATTGTTAGAACCCTTAAAGGGAGTCCTACTGAACAGTAACTCATATAGAAAGATTCCAAAGGTCCACCAATCCACAGAACTTCCATGTCCATGTCCCTGTATTATCTCTGGTGCCAAGTACTCGTGGGTGCCAACGAAAGAGTTCGAGTGCGCATCGGTGGGCTCAAATACGAGCTGTGGAAGTGGGAAAACTTGTCCAGCCAAATCTGATTTGAGCTTCCTGTTCCATGGCATGGAGGAGGAAGCTAAAGGAGTCCCGAAGCATGAAATTGGAGTCCAAGATGGATGTAGGCATAGTGGATCCAAGCAGTTGGTTTCAGAACAAGGTTCGGATCGCCTCTTGGAAGAATCTGGTGAGGTTACAGATGAGGATTTGAGGAGAGTTGGATTGACTGTGCACCTAAGAGAGAGGTCAAAATCAGAGAGCATAATGTGGCCATTGTCCCGAATGAGAACGTTTTCTGGTTTGAGATCTCGGTAGATAACACCCTGTAAATGTAGGTACTCCAGAGCAAGAAGAACCTCAGCAACATAAAACCTGTGATAAGGTTACAATGTTAAGGGCATTTTTTTAAAATAAAATTACATGAATTTTCAATTGTGATCCAATATTCTGTTATTATTGCAGATATAAGATGCTTCATGGTTCATTTTAGAACTAAAGATAAATCAAACTTGCTGCAATGCATCAGATCTAGGATTAGGAATTTGTACTGCACCTGAGCATGATAAATTCATATATTTAAACAGTTCATTTGTTTACTTGATGCAATGTGTTACATTGGCGCGTAGCCTAAGGGAAAATTTATTTTTTGTACGCCTAAGTGCAATTTAGACTATTATTATAATTATTGTTGGGTAATAGGCTTGTTATGTCTAGGGTTAGTTTTATGCATGAGATTTGATTGAGCTTAGGTTTAGAGTGTGGGAGAGATTTCCTACCTCTCAGATTGTAGGAATTGGGAGAGATCGCCTACCTCTGAAATTGTAGATGCTTGTATTTTGTATTTTTGTTGAGTTGTTTGATTTATTGAAGAAAATTTGTACATGTTTTAATTTTTGTAGAAAAATGCATCAATTTTGAATTTGGATCGTATCAAATTGGTATCAAAGCAAGATTATGGGAAGAAACCATTGGATCCCTGAGTGTTGGACCTTCAGCTACAGAAATGTATCGCTGCACCTTTATCTAGTTGAAAAGAAACGCACCGGATCGCGACGTAATGTGTACCCAAAGACAGGATCAGCACAGTCGCAAGATCGTGGCACCTCCTCGGCAAGACAATCGTGATTTGGAGCTAGCAGCATCAGGATCAAACATACGGTTCAAATATTTTAGCAAGTCCATGTGACCATTCCTGTGATACAAGTGTGATCGTTGGAAGCAAATGGACGGATTTGCGGCCATAATGACCGAACAACGCCAATACAGTCGCGATTCGAGGGCTACGCCCAATCCGAGGGATCGCAGCGAACAGAGACCTGAAACTTTCATCTTACAGGTCGAGGGGATAGCGGCGAACAGAGACCTAAAGCTCCCATATTTTGGGATCCTGCCGATCTGTGTGCGTATAGTTGCAGTAGGTGCTACTGGGAAATGACAGCGAGATTTATGTGACCCGGAAACACTGATTTGTGGTACAGTTGTCATAAGGCTAGCTGAGAAGAGACGACGGGATTTTAGTGTATAAAATTATCTTTGAGATCGAAAAATTTTATGGAAAAGATGGCATTAAAAAAAGTAGATGATCTGGAAAAAAAATTGGAGGAAGGGATGAGTTAAATCAAATCTGGGATGAAAGAAAGGTTCGCCGCCATAGAGAAAAGGTTCTTTTATATGGAGAACCGACTGGAGGACCGATTGGAGAGCAAGGGGGAAATTCAAGAAATGCTAAAAAGACTCATTGAGATACAATTCAAAAGACCCCACCGATAACTCAATTTGCAAACCTTAAAGTTGACTGGAGATTCCGTGGCAAGATTGAAAGGAAAAGAGAAGGAATGTGAGGAACATGAGGAGGAAAATATTTATCATCACAAACCCCCTCTCAAGGCTTCGATTAGGGGTGGATTAGAGACTTTTGATGGAGGCGGTTGGGCCGAAATATGGAGAAGAGATTATGCAAGAGATATGGAGGAGCGCGAAGAATAAATGAGAGAAGTATGGATGGGATATGGCTAAGATCGAAGAATGGAGTCTTACCTTTGATACATGAAGGAAACAACGAAGAAAGAGAAAGAGGAAGTTGGATGGAGAAGTTAAGAGTTAGATAGTTGAAGATGTCAATCTTTGAGTGGGAAGACGCAAATAGGTCAGTGAATCGGGCAGAGTGAAAATTTGCGTTGAATGGACTAGATAGGGAGGAGAAACTCATGGCATCAGGGTTGTGTTTGGAAAGGAAAGTTCTAGCTTGGTTCAGTGAAGGGAGGCTAGAAACCCAATCCATTCGTGGGAGAAATTCAAGAATTGTTTGTTGAAACATTTTCGAGCAATTCGGAAAGGAGACCTACACGAGCAATTCTATGTTTTGACTCAACAAAAAATTATCATGTAATACAATGAGAGATTTGAACTATTATCAGGACGGCTGAGGGAGATTTTTGAAGCAGGACTGGAGGAAAATTTTATGAAGGGCCAAAAGCTAAACATATGAGCATCAATTCAATTACTGAACCGTGGGGATTGACAGAGACGATGAAGCTAGCTCAGACGGTAGAGGAAAATAATCAAATGAAGGTCAGTGGGAGCAACACAGATGGAACGTCCTATCGAAGTGCTAAAACCACGACAATACCAAAAGTTTGATTTTAACCCCCAATGGCTAAATAACTTGGGTGTCTCACTAGTGATTTGATGATAATAAACATTGGGTTTTCTTATCCAACTGCGACTAAGTGTTTTTTTTTTCAAAGATAATCAAATGGTCGCAACCATGGTGATACTGAGTGATTTTCCTACACAAGTCTAGAGCACTCCTTGGTCGGAGGAGAGACAACATGTTTAATTCAAGAAAATTCAAATGCAAAGGTTTGAAACATAGTTGTCTTGGTCTATTTAGGTATTTAGGATACTATGCAAAGGTTTGAAACATAGTTGTCTTGGTCTATTTAAGTATTTAGGATACTTTCCCAATTAAATTGATTAAGATAAATTTACGAAGGAAATGTTTAGCACCAATTTTTATTTATATTTTCTATTTTTGCTTTTAAAAATATTTCAACTTGCATTTTTTTTTCATTTTTTTCAAAACATGAACTCCCAAGCACTTGATCTCGTGCACCATGTTGACCCGTCCCACCTCTGCTGCCCCTACCCTACTCCGGTACAACACCCATACCCTGATGTTCATTGTCGTGCTAACCGCCCCATGCAAGTGTCAAGCCACACTCGATTATAAAGAGTTGCCCCACACCCCCAACCACACATAGGCTCGCCCCCATGTGCCTCTAGCCAACCTTGATCACAAACTCCTCTCTTAGCTTCATTCTTTTAAAGTAAAAAAAAATAAAATAGCCAAATTTTAAATGCCAACTATATTTTTATTTCACATCAAAATATAAAAAGAACTAAAAGTAAAACAAAACAGAGGCAAAAATAAAAAACAAAAACAAAAGTGATTCCAAACAGTCTAAGAATTCAAGAAGGATGAACAAAAAAGAAAAAATATATAGATATTTTTTTTACTAGGATTCAAAATCTATGTTATTTGCTACAAAAGTTATTTTTTATATTTCTATAACTTTTGGGAATCTAATTGACTTGATTTGTTGGTTATTTAATTTATACCTTATTTATTAGCGATGAAAAATTGCATTATTATTTTATTTTCAATGAGCATATGCATAAATAGTTCATACTCATAATATTGATCCCTTAGCATTTTAGCAAGTTTATTTAATTTTTTTTTTCTTTTATATTCATCAACTAATTATGCAATTCATTATTATCCACTTAAGAAAATAACTTTTTTTATAATTATTCCTTAATTATATGGTATTTATCTCAGCATGTTGCAATTATTTCATTTAAATTTCTTAATTGGATTAATTAGACCTTAATTATTGATTATTTATGTAATTATGGAATTCGATCTAATTTTAACTCTATTGGATTCAGTTAGTTGTTTCTATAAAACTTCATATACAATATCAGATATAATTTGGTTTCAATTAGTCGTCTTAGAGTTAACCTTAGGTAGGCGATGAAGCTATAAACTCTATCCTTTTTTGTCCACCTGTAATCTTCTGTGGAAGAGCTCCACCTAATTTCTGATCTTTAACACTCTTAAGGCTAAGAGAGAAACAATATCTTGCTATATGATCAGGTTGACAACACCAGTAACATGTGTTGGAGCACATCAAACATTCACCCTTATGTAGTCTTCCGCATTTGACACAAGTAACTACATTACTTTGAGTCGTATCTCTACTAAATCCAACCAAATTGTACTTGGAACTTTTCCCCATTTGATCCTTCTAATTGATCAACATGTTCTTCAAAAATAATCTTCCTCTTGTGCGCCTCCTTATGTTTTTGAGTAAATTGATAATCGATTTCTACTCTTCTAGCTCGTTCCACTAATATCAAGTATTCATTGATCCCGAAAGACACGAACGACTGTCTGATTGGGTCCTTTAATCTCGAAAGAAATCTGTAGCGCTTTTCTTCTGCAGTAGCGATCAACTATGGTGCATATCTTGACAATGCAGTGCATTTTGCTTCGTACTACATGATTGTCTTCTCTCCTCGCACCAACTTGATGAACCTGTCATGCACTGTCTTCAAACGTAGGGGATAAACCATTCTCTGAATAGCTCCACAAACTCCTCCCAACTGACCATCATATTGGGTATGTCCCCTAGCTTGTACTGACGCTGCTCATGCCACCATATTTCGGCTTTTTCATCAGCACAAACATAATTAATGACACTCACTTTATTCGGACAGCACATACTATCTAATATCTTTTCAATTCGCATTACTCAATTCTCTGCTTCAATTAAATCTTTAGTTCTTTTAAACAATGGTGGATGTAAATTTTGAAATATCTTCAAGTACTTATCTTCATCGACTATATCACTTATGATAAGCTGCAATCAGGGCTCCTGAATCAGCTGAGTCATCTTTGTCATCATCGGAGTTGGAGCATTAGTATTCATATTTATAATATGTTGTACTTCATTGTTTTCTATCATATTCCCTCCTATAATTTTGGGTGTATCAATATGTCTGAATGGATATAATTATTAATTTGAGTTAACTTAAATTTTAAATTTGTATTATTAGTAAAATTTTCTTATAATTACCCTATTGGCGTACATTAATTATTCCTGGACCTGCTCTAATACCATTTTTGTCACAACCTGACCCAAAATTTGGAATTAATCAAAACGGGTACAGATAGTTTTCTATATTCATTTTCCATAATTAAGATTTAACAAAATGAAAGTCTCTAAAGAAATTAAATTAAAGCATTACAATAAAATTTATCCCATTACAAGTCCGTGCATTCTCAAATATTACTCTTCTATCATTCATCTTTTAATTAATTAAATTACCTGAAAGATTAGTTAAAAACAATTAAACTAACCAAATCAAGTGAATACTCACACTCATAATCTATAGTAATACAAGGAAAAAGAAAAATAATATGATTGCTAGTTAAGTTTTTTAATAAATCAATACAAGCATTTGATATTTTATAAAAATGATGTTATTCAATAAATCATATTATATCAAAATAACATTTGTACAACCGGCACAGAAGCATCGTCTAAAAATTATATCAATTAAGATACTTCAATATCAATATCATTTTCTATTTACGTGCACAGGTACCCTAAAATTCCCCGCCAGTATCAAAAATGAGACTTCATCATAAGTAGTCTTACACATACAAATAGTCAATATAGACATCATTCATGTGTTATCGTAATGACCACTATAATGCATTAAATGATGTTATATATATATATATATAAAATATATATGACGATTCTCGTCCTCGTTCTCGCTCTGCTAGGGTTTGCCTATGTCGATCCCTGGTTTTACTGATTCACTGCATTTTTGTCGAACTGTTTAGTCCTCATCCTTCTCGCTTTCGTCGCCAGTCTTTCTTTGTCGCGTTGCGGCGACTCTATTTCGTCATCCTGATTCAGCGGCTCTCTCGACAGGTCGTCGGGCTAGGGGGCTTCTGTTCAACGGGTTTCGTCGTCCCAATTCAGCAGCTCTCAGTTGCCTCTCGTTGCGGCTTTTGAGGGACATCTGAGCGGACGTCTGGGCGCGGGCTTCTGCATCGTTCCGAGAAGTGCTCGGGGGCGTCTCTTAGTTATCGCTAGCTAGTCGTCTGCAGCTCACAGAGGGGCTTTCCTGCGCTCCTTGCTCCCTGTTTGGTTTTGTAATTTGCTCTCTACACCTCCATCTATTGAGGATGACTTCGGATATATTATATGTTGTTGCCCTTGCGAGTGCTCAAGCCTCAGGTACGCCTAAATCGTGTTATTTTCCTCCTTCGTTTGAGTGGGAGGACATCAAGAAACCTGGTAGAAAGAATGGGAAACCTGTCATCTTTTTTACAGAAGCTGAAGGTATTCAACTTGCTTCCTCCTATCGTCTGAATTTGTTCAGAAAATTTTTGTATGACCATCTCAAAATGGAGCTGATTCAAGGCATAAATGAGTTAAAGGCATATATGTAATACTAATAAGAAGCATACCAAAAAAATATATTTGTCGGCATATTAGTATCTTCCTTGCTTTAGGAATTCATGCCAAATATACTTTAGGAATTCATTCCAAATATACTTTATCCAATGTAGTACTTGATCACACGCATTTATTTGTTAGAAAGATTATTTGGATCGATAACAAAGCAATGAAAATTCTGAAATGGTCTGTGAATTTTGACCCATAAACGGAACCATCAATCATTCTGGTGTGGATTCGCCTCCCTGATTTGAAATTTCATTATTTCACTCAAAAAGTGTTGTACTATATTACCTAAGCTTATGGTAAACCACTTAAAACGATCATTCTTACTTTTAATCTTTCCGCACATCTGAAGTCACAGTACTTGTTGAAAGAAACATCACTTCATCCACTTCTGAGGAGATTTGGTTGGGCACACGACACCATGTATAATGACAAAAGATAGTGATTGAGCATTTTCATTCTTATTGTTCGAACTGTCGTATGTTCGGTCATTCCATTTCTCAATGTCACCATGTACACCCCCAACTCAGACCAAAAAAGCAAAGCGCTCCGCCAAAGGCAGAGAATCCAGCTCCTCTTCATCTCCATGTTATTGACACTATTGTTCATCAAAAGGATACCCCTGAAGACATCACTAATCTCACAGGCAATATGTGAATCATACAGTCTTCACACAATGTTGTAGCTCACCCGTCTTTGGAACCTCCAATCATGGGGACGAGGGAGATTCTTTAGGCCCCATCTGCTCTAAAACCTATCACTGATATTACAGGTGGCAATACTTCTACTACTTCTACTACTTCTACTGTTTCACTACCGCCTTATCAGGTCGAACAAAATGTTAATGTTTCTCAGACTCATGGGGACATGATGTGCAACAGCCGACATTTGTCCGGCCACCTTTAGAACAATTCATTGATCAGATGAGTCAATCATCAGATGAGGAATGACAGGTCTACACATCCAGAAGGAAGAAGAAGATTGGAAGCAACTTGAGCTCAGAAATCTGATGGATTAGCCGGCTCCCTTCCGAGAATTAGAGGCAGAGGGAAGACTAAAGTGGGACGTCCCTAGCACCCTTGCGCCCGTTAGTGGCATTTTTGTTTTTTATTTTTTTGTATTTTTTACTTTATTTGGAGTTGTGTTGTTGTATTTTGTGAGTTGGGCCTTCTTTTAAGCTCTCTCATACAACCTAATTGTATGTTTTCCTCTTTGGGCCTTTTCTAATATATATATATATATATATATATAAAAGCCTAGGGGCAATTATGTTAAAGGGAAAATGATACAGATAGATTGTATGAGCTGACACAAATAGGCACCCAACCCACACAATACAACTCAAAAAAGAAAAACAAAAAAAGAGATGGTATATATAAGATCAATCAGAACGACCCAAACTAGTTTTGTCTCTATCTCTAGTTCTCGAAAGGGAACCACCTAACAAATTGGTGAGGTGTGTATCATTACCCGACGTAACCAAAGTATCATTCATTAGATTCCTTAGCTCAAGTAGTCTCTATTCTTCTTCTTCGTCTTGGAAGTGTAAATCTGTCATTCCTCATCCAAAGATTGTTGCTCATGCGAATGAGGTGGTAAAACTGTAATACAGGATTGTCAACAGTTGTACCCACAATAGGTTCTAGTGTATGTGAAGTATACGCCTGATACTTCCTGAAGATAGGAAGCTACAAGGTTCTCCTGATGATCAGTCCGAACATTATCCTTTGTAGGTAAGGATCCTTCAGTACTGTTTTCAATAGGGGTTCAAAGTGTCAAAGTGTAGGTTGCCCAATAGTGTCATCCCGCAGTACATCAATCACAGAAATAGTATTGTCAGGGGAGGGGTCCGCATGGGCAATTAAATCAGATACAAAATCTTGTTCTGTGGTAGTTTTCTCTCCAGGTGGAACAGATATGTCTAGAGCTGTGGGGTTAGACCCATCCTTATTCACTTCAACTTTAAATTTCAAATTATGATGGATCTTATGACATTCATCAAGGATATGCCCAAACATCTTACAATGATAACAATAAGGACTATATGTTCCATGACGATTTGTTGTCAATATCAATTGAGTTGTGTCCAACCAGACTTCAGTAACATCAGGTAAATTAATATCTCTTTTCACAAGTATTATGACCACAGAAGATCTGATTATGTTGAAAGTGAGTAGATCAAGTATCATAAGGTCCCCAAGTATGACCCCAATAGAGTAAAGAACCTAATGATAAAAAAATGCAGCATGATAGACTAAACCATACTGGTACAGTAGGAGATTCATGATTAGGGTCGAAATCAAGAGACCACTTGAGTAACTTCATTGACTTATCTGCAATGCTAAGATATTTTTTGGAGAAAATTTGAGTGTAGTCTTTAGCCAGGTTAATTGAATCAACACATCTCTCTCAGCCATGAGCCTCACTTTTCATTTTCCTGTTAGTTTGAGATTATCAAAACTTTTTCTGATATCTTCTATAGGTGGGTGCCTCCACCGAAATTTTTCAATAAGAGCGAACTTAAATTTCTCAGTCAGGATTGAAATTTCTAATTCAAAGAAAAAAATTGTTGTTTTCTCACTTTTCCTACTTGCATTTTTAACAAAGGGGCAGTCACATGTATCAGCACCACAATCCTTATAACTTAAGGGGAAGACAACTGCTGACTTCACCAGAGGAACACCCACCACTTGGGCAAAGGAAGCTTTGTCAGGTGCAACCGAAGAAGGAAACACTATCAGAGCAGGGAAATCCTCCTGCTAGAAGCTCTTGATATAAATGTTATTTGCATAGTGCCGAGAAATCAGAAGATGAAGATGCGAACTATCAGGCAGAAAGTCGCAGGCGTCGAACAGAAAGCATCAGATGCGAACTGTCGGGCAAGTCGGCGTCGAAACAAGGACGACGCAGAAGCGAATAGCTGAGGACGTCATCGTCAAAATCGAAGAGGGAATCGTCGGCGTCGAAGAAGTCGACGCAAGCGAACGAAGCTAAAGTGACGAGCGAAAGCGGAGTGTATGATAGAGACGAGGTGTGAGCCCTCTCGTTCGAGCGATAATCATAGGCGACAGAAATCTCCATTTGAAACCCTAGCAAAGCTCTCGACCGCCATATATATATATATATATATATATATATATATATATATACCTCCAACCACCTTTAATGTGCCTAATGATTCGAGTACGACCTCCTTAAGGCCAATCGTGTCATAGAGGATTTGAATCCCCGACCTGAGGGGTCTTATACCCTAGATGTCAACTAATAGGTGGCACGCGCGCACACACACATATATATATAACATCATTCAATGCATGATAGTAAGTACCTACAAACCTATAACAATCATAACAATGTGACTAATAAAGAAAAAACATATCAATCAAAATAAATTTTGTCCAAGTATCATTAATTACTAATACAATATAATTGAGAAGAACCAAAATATTATCATATATTAAAAGTACGAGTACTCATCTCAACTTTGATTAATTTGTTATTAGATTTGTCTTGTCGTCAACTATTCTAAATTGAAAACTTATTACATAACTTTAAATTATTATTTTAATTAACTATTAACTTTGCATTATTTATGCAATAAAATTTTCATATTTTACTTTACTATTATATATGTAAATATTATTATTATTAATTTTATATTAAACCAATTAAATAACTTTATTAAAGCTTAATCAATTGAGCCCTAATCCAGACGATGACAGCTTCTTTTTTCTTCTTTCATCTGCACGTGAGATCCGGATCACATGAGAGCTCTTCTACAGAGCTACAATGTCATCCTCTTTGACTCCTTTGATCGCAGCTCGACACCCATGTCGGCTCTTCATCTGTTATGCTCTTCTTCTCCCATGCCGCCGCTCCTCTCCTCCTTTTTTCCTCCTCTTCTACAATGGTCGGCTAGGGTACAGTCGAGCGCCCCAATGCATAAAGCTTCCCTTCCTTCTACTTCCTTTCTTTAGCACGCGAGCATAACATTGCTGCCCTAACCTACTTGACACGGTAGATAAGTTGACTTCGACGATTTACACAACGAACTTCACCTCCATGGCCTCTAACCCCCTTCGCTTCCTCTCCCCTCTATTCGGCTTTTCATTTCCTCTCCCTCCCTTCGGCTCTTTGTTTTCTCTTCTAGCACTTTGTTTTATCTTCCACGGATAACTAAAACGGGACGTCATAATTTTTTAGTAGGAATTTTGAAAATGTTGGGTGTGAGATTTAGTCACAACACAAAGTGAAGATCAATAAACAACCCTCTAGAAAAAGCAAACACAAAAATTCAAAAAGAATACTCTATTAACTCATCTATGTGAAAATCCATCTTAATTTTTTTTAGTAAAAACAAAGATTTTTTTTTTAACATGACACAAGCAACCATCTTTCTCCAAGAGACGCCGAAGTCATTTTGAAATGAAGAAGGGAAGAGAAAGTGGTCGGACCACTTATAAGTGCCACTTAGTCAGCCCCCCACCCCCGGGCTTGCCCTTGGCTACTCCACAACACATGACTCCCAACCATATGTGAACTTATAGCCAACATTCCTATGAATTAAGTTCACAAAAAAACAAAGAAACACTTTTACTTACCATATTGCACAACCACATAAAATAAACAAAACTGTTTAGAAAATGTTTCAAAATAAAAAATGTATTCAAATTAGCAAGCATTCCTCTAGACTTGGTCTTTTGTAATTGAACCTCTTTGATATGTGGTAGTTCTCTTAGATTAAGCTCTAGTATTAGGCCCACCTCTTAGGCTTATAGCCCAACCTTTGAGTCATTATGATGTCCCACATCACCTTGGCATAGAGTTTGAGGTGATTTCTATTTTTATCTTGAATATCATCAGATCTTTAGATGGTGATGAGGAAATCATCATGCACAGCTGATTCAATGCCTCTATAGCACCAGTAAATAAAATAAACAGAAGTGCAGCAAGTGTCATTTCAATGGATGAATTTTTTTGAGCTATTTCTATCATAGAAAAACTAAGTAAATGAGCTGAAAAAGATACATATTTATAATTATTATAAGGAAAATGTTAGAATTATATGAAATAATCTTCATGGTTATTTATAAAAGGCACGAGAATGCACCTTACCATGATCCAATCATAATTGAATGATATTTCCCATAAGTTTACCTACTTAAACTACCAGAACATAGCTAAACCGAGTGTCTAACGTTGGACTATAAATTGCTACAGCCATCAATGTCTTGGATCGAAAATTTGGCTTAACTCCACCAAATACAACAATCATAAGAGCGTATTGGTGGTCACAAATTAAATTTTTAATGATTGTGTAGGTGAAAATAGCTCCAAGAATGAACCTTGATCTTGAACGAATCTTCTAGAAATCAGTGACAATGTCCACTATTTTGCTAGATCAACTTCATTCCCAAAGAGAGGTATTTTGAGATGGACTTTAAAAATGTGGAATCTTGAAGTAGCAAAATATTTAGGAAATAAAAAATTTTAAAATAGATTAAGGAAATCAAAATCTTTAAAATAGATTGTACAATTATGAGCGCACATTATGATGAACAGAGCTCTCTGGCATGTTATTCATAGAAAAGCGAGCCCTGGAATGTTTTAGTAGCCCTTCGGTCGATGTCTCCACAAATTTTGTGTGCGACCAAAGGCCACATGTGAGATAGATTATGACCCAATCAAAGTAGGCCAGCTCAACTTGTACCGATTGATTATGTCAATCCAAGGACTCACGCGACCTTAATTTAGCATATTTAATTTAAAAGCCCATGGCAATGTGTTGAGTTTTGTGGAACAATTATCATGTTCTTTTGAGCTTGCTTGGACTCCAATTTGAGAAAAATAAATAAAATTTGGCACCAATTCAATCATTCTAAATTTCTTTGAAATAAATGTGCATTAAATTTTGTTCTTGGAAAGATAGGGATTTTTACGATAACAAAAGTTAGCAAATCTAGAGCAACCTAGCCATTGATTAGGGGTTTAAATGAGGCGAGCTTGAGGGAGCTAATGCTTTGTTCGTGTTCAGCTCATTTGTATTAGCTTGTGTTCAAAAGTGGCTTGTGGTCAAATTAGGCTCGTAAGAAAATTGTTCGTGTTCTACTCAATATTGATTGTTTTGTTTGAATTGGCTTATGCTCAGCTCGATTTTCCAAGCATTAACAAAATTAATTAAAATTTATAAGGTGCAAATTTCTAACCTGCGCCCATCTTTTGCAATAGAAGGCACTTAAACCTTTACTTTGGTCGAGCCTTATACCGTGCGAAGCCTCTTCTCCCTCCCTCAACGAAAATTGGATAGCACCAGAGCAGGCTCTGTCTTTCTCCCCTCGCAAGTTTCCTAGCCTAGTCAACGGTGCACGAGCGACTCTTCTTCCTCTACGACGCTTCTTCCTCTCCTTTGTGTGTGAGAGATCCGGACGAAAGCCTTCCTCGCAAGAGAGCTCCTCCTTTGATCGAACTGCTCGAAGCTCGACTTCTTCCTTTGTAGCGAAAGCCACGAGCTACTCGTCGTCTACTCTGGCCTCGCACCTCATGAACTTTCTGGTGTTGGCTCCCTCTCGGTTGAAGTCGCGCCTCAAAGCAACAAGCAACTATGCGATCTTTTTCCTCTCTTGAGCCAACCCTTGAATGGCAGAGGGGTAAGATTCGTAAAAAATCAACCCTCGAACGCGGCCGCAAATTCGATCCACAGTCGGCGTTTAACCAAAATAGAGGGACGTCGCTGCTCAGCAACCGTCCCAAACGGACGAAATTCGCGGCTGTCTCTTGCACCGCGCTCCGGACGCCGATCCAAACGGGGCCTTAATCTTATATATAAATACATATAATATATTATTATATGAATAATATATATATAATTTCCTGATTTTGAGCTAAAATAAGTCGAACACGATTAAACAAAGGGTTGTTCATGATCGGCTCGTTTATAATTCGAGCTTAAAAAATTTATTTGAGCCCAACTCGCTTACATAACGAATGATTCAAACACAAGCTACTTCATGAGCCAAATATGAGTTATTCATGAACGAGTTCTTTTGACACCCCTACCATTGATAGCCTCTCCAATAATAAATTGCATTGTTTCAACATGAAGTATGATGACAATGATAATAGTTATCGCTAAATAATTAACAACACAAATAGCAAAGAGAAGAAAGTGATAAAGAGCTAGATGAAATGATGGAGCTTTAGCAAGGATCGACTTTTTTATTTTGACAATCTCGGTTCCACTAAGTGAGCTTATTGTAACATAGACTCAACATTAGAGCAAACTAATTGGTGAAAATTCATTACAATTGAGAATGAGGCTTGTATAAATATTGTTAATGCATACTCGTGGATTAATGGAATTCAAGGAATGGACAAAAAGCTTCTTTTTAAACCATAGAAATTATTAGAACTTTATCATATGTGGATTTCAGAAACTGCATTGGCACAAGGCAATAGAGTCTTTTTCTTATGGTCTGCATCTGAAATAAATTATGATCAAGTTTTCTAAAGATTAATTGTTAAATAATCTCTTTCTGTTGGTATAAATCCAAAAAAAAACATCATCCAAGTTTAGACGATGAATGACATGCACATGTGAGAGAACAAAAATACAAGAGTTTCCACAACGAGTGAAAGGGACGGACAAAATGACCAAGCTCTTAATTTTATTGCTTGAATTGACAAAATATGCATATTTTAGATTTTTTGCCGTTAAAACACAAGGCCAAGAATAACTGTCTTTGCTCCTAGAATAATTGAATAAATACTAAAATGGATGGGTCCATTGAAGCTACCTACCTAGCAGCTGGCTCAGAAAAGAATCTGCCTGCTTGTCTCTGTCGAAGAACATGAAGATCACCACCAGGGCAATATTCCATGACCGAGCAAGAAAGATTATCAGAGGTGAAATGAGCATAAAGGGTTGGAAGAAATGGATGGTCAAGCATTTGAAGTATCTCCCTTTCTGTTTCTGCTCTCAGCAACTTCTTTCTACTAACAAGAAACTCGGTATCCACAACTTTCAGGGCATATAAGCAATCCGAACCAATTAACTGAGCAAGATAAACGGTCCCAATATCTCCACAGCCAAGTTTCCTGAGTAACATAAAATTCTTTAAGTCTATATCCACATGTTTCTGTGCAACATTGCAGACTGCAATCCATCTCACATCCTTAGACATATGGGGCCTGCTGCCATTTCTACCTGTGATAAAACAATTTTTGTCTTCGCTGATGGTAGTGCTGCTGCTATAATCACCAATGCTACTTTTTGAACTATGAGAGCACTCCCCCTTTTCTCTTGATCTCAATGTTTCAACCACTTTAACATCATTTGAGTTATCATTATAGCAGCTAACTTGCCATACATTCAGATTATCTTCACTTACGTTACTATATGTGGTTTTGATGGGCGGCACATAAGAATTTGTATTACTGCATGAAGGAGAAACATAATCTTTGAGGTGATTCAACTTAGTTTTACCAGAGACTGAACCAGATATTTCGGATTCATTGGATTTTACAGAAGTACGAGATTTCCCATCATTCACATGCTTTGTATTCCTTTTATCAAAACATTTTCTCTTCAACAATGGTTTTTTCAGTATCGGTCCCACGCTAACCTTGCTCAACTCCACCTTCACTTGATAATCAACTGTGGAAGTTTTGGGCAAAACCTTTCCCTTTATTCTAATCAACTCTTGAGCTGAAGAACTTTCTGCAGATTCCATTGGTTCCTTACTTATGGGTGAAGTTGCAGAACAGTGAGAAGAAATCAAATTTGCAGTGTATGATTTTGCGTTTTGAGCAGAACATACATCACTCATATTCTCAGGAGAATAACTTTGATTTCCCTCAGGAACTAAAGGATGTTCCATTGCATTTTGTCTTACTTTGGCAGACGGGTCAGTCTCCATAGCATGGAGCACAACAGAAGTATACAAATTTTTAATAGTTTCAACATCATAGGCACTGGAAGCTTTATGCGGCAATGATAATCTCTTCATAGCTGCCATCTCTGCTGCATGAGAAAGGCATAACCTTCTTAAAGCTTGTTTCAAAGTTAGTGATTCAGAAATTTCTTGTCTAGGCATATGAGAGATTCCAATTACTTTCTTTAGAGTAGATTTATTAAGCAAATCCACAGCTTTCTGGCAAGAAGGGCCCGAAGCCCTGGAAGGCCCTCCAGTAAGATCATCTTCCACAGATAGTTGAAAAGAACTCTCAGCAGAGTCATCTCCTTTAAAAGTACTAATGTACGTCTTGCATTTGCTCGAATGAAAAATATGATCCTGTGCTTCTATTGATTCAACAATTTCAGACACAGAACCAGAAGAAACCATTTTTGTATATCTATACCATAAGCCAAACTTTTCAGACTATCCAACTTGACCAGATGTTCAGACATAGCATTACTAAGCGACACACAATTCCTTCCACTGTTGAAGAAATACAAATGTGTACAAGAGTACTATCATTTTTGCCTTTCAAACATGTAGAGTATGGAGTGTTAAATATATGGATCACTAATCTGGCAATATGATCTACAACTCTTCAACACGCTTCTATCATAATTTGCAGCCGTTTAAAGCTGATGATAACCAGTTGAAAAATACTCACATAAAAGGAATGACATCAAAGAGCCGGAACCCTTATATTGCATCTCAAAGAAATGAAATCCTACATATGATAAATCAAGTAGACAGATAAAATGAGGAAATAGCATAAAATTTAAGAAATCGTACATCTGATGGTTGAAGTGGACAGACAAGACAAGGAAATAGCATAAATTTTAAAAAATGCTCCATTTGCACCGTCGTTCCATTGCTAATAAGCAACCAACAAATTTAAAAACTCATAGCGACGGTTTTTGTTAATTAGATCATTTCCACAATCAACATATCAACAATCTAAGCCTATAAAATGTCATAATGAAAAAGCTAAAGTAAACTCTCACAAGCTTATGTATGTCAATATAGTAGACGTGCACTCAACAAAGCGTTGCTTCCTGTGCGCCAAAGTGTCTGAGAAATTTAAATGGAACACTTTGAGACTTTGAGCACTAGTTGACTTATGCAGGTGCATGTGGTCACATTGGATGGTTGAGTTCAAATTTAAATTTTTTTAAATTATATTTCGCCAAAAGACGCAAGTTTAAGAATAGTGTCACTAAATAATGTATCATAACATTTTAAATAGCTCATAGTTTACAAAAGGTGACATTTCTTCACCAAGGGACAGTGAAGGCCAAACATACTCTATAAAAATACAAGGTTCATCATTGGCCAACAACACTACAACCTTCTAAATTAAATTCCTTGACAAGTTCTCAAGCTCCAAATTTATTGTGTGTAGGTTTAACTGATTGGGTTGTATATTGGGAGTGATTAGTCCAACAAATTCAACCAAAGTGGAGACAACTACTACCATAAAGAAAGTGAACATGCTACCAAAAAATCATTGAAAATCCAGTCTACTTCTAACTCCTAACGATTTAAGAAGCAATCATGGCTGCAAAAAATTCAGGTGCTTCTTTCAAAACTATGAGTCAAGATTTCATCAAGTCAAGAGAATTTATTGACACAAACTTTGACATTGGAAGGCCAAGTTGTTGTTCTTATCAACAACAACAACAAGCCTTTATCCCGCTAAGTGGGGTAGGCTGCATGAATCATTTTTCTCCACTGCGTCCTATTGAGTGTCATATTTTCATTTAATTATAATAAATTAAGATCATCTTTTATACAATAAGCCAAAGTCTTTCTAGGTCTACATCTGTCTTTCTTAACATAAGTCGAATCTAAAGCATCTACTCTCCTAATCAGATCATCAGATGGTCGCGTATGTGACCAAAACATCTAAGATGACTTTCTATAATTTTGTCCGTCACTAGAGCTACACCAACCCTAACGCGGATATGTTCATTTTGCATTGTGTCTCCAAGTGTCAAGCCACTCATCCACCTAAGCATTCTCGTATCGGCAACACTTAATTTTATTTTATGTTTCTCTTTTAAAGGTTAACATTTTACGCCATAGAGCATTGCAGGTCTCACCGCCATCTTATAAAATTTTCCTTTCGGTCCAAGCGGTTCTTTTTTATCACACAATAGGCCCGAAACATTCCTCCACTTCAACCAATCAACTTGAATTCTACTATTAACATCCCCATCTATATCACCATCGCTTTGCTTTGAACAATAGACTTGAGATATCTAAAGCATCCACTTCAACCAACTAACTTGAATTCTACTGTAGGGAGAGGATGTTGGCTGAAGAGGGCCTGCAACAGGGAGTTTCAAGATTCCAGGGAGAGCAGTTCCTGGCTAAAGGAAGAAGGTCCTGTAGAGGAGGGCCTACACCTGGGATTGAGAATTCCGGAGAGGGCCTACAACCTACAGAAAGAGTACTTCCTACATGAAATAGGGAATATCTGGCGGCCTGCAGGGGTTGCCGCTAATATTTGGGTTGCTGCTGTGATAAGGCAGGAAAAGGAAGAAAACATAGGTAGCTTCTCTGGTGTAAGCAGAAGATAACGAAAGCTTAATAGGGATAAGTAACTTGAGAGAAAATCCAACGGAGAAAGCCAAGATAGAAAGTCGTAGTGATGACGGAAAAGGACTGACGCCTTCAGGAAGATTTCCGGCTGAGAGGCTTCAACCAGCAGTGAGAACCAGATCATTACCATAAACGTCGGCCCTAATCAGATCACAGAGGACGTGTTGGACGAGAATTCCAGTAACATGGATTGGCAAAAGAGAAAGGGAAAGAAAAATTTGTGGCAAAGGGGATCCCGGAGGAACATGAAGCAGGAGCCAGGGACAGGAAGGGCCTGCAGGCTAGATGATGACTGCTGGGAGGATATTGGCGCTGGTAAGCAATTGGAGAGGCTCTGATGTCTGAAATAAGATCTAGGGATTGGTTTGCTCCCTAGCTTGAAGTTCAAGTACTTTGTGATCATCTCCAAGTGTGTTTAGGCTTGCTCCTAGTTGATTGTGGTGGTGCGAGTTAAAGTTGTTGTTTCAAGACAGGTTACTGTTTCTGATGTTGCTCCTGCTGCTTGTTGATACTCCTGCTTTGTTTGGTGTTGAAAGAATATTCTGCTGGAGGAGAAGGGGTCAACAACAAGAAACTTTCAGGTTTTAGGGAGAATTTTGGAGGACCTGCAATAGGGACGCTTCCAGCTGCATGGAGAATTTCGGAGGGGCTTGTAGCAGGGAGAATTTTTGTAACAGGGAAGAGCG